>NC_091837.1:87728338-88029410 GCF_037783145.1 Equus przewalskii | reverse complement strand
ACCTTCCAAACAAAGGAATAAGATGAATCTCCAGAAACTGACCCTAATGAAATGGAGTTATTTCATTTACCTGACAGAGAATTCAAAATAACTATCATGAAGATGCTCATTGAAGTTAAGAGAAAAATGCACGAACGATGTGGTAATTCAACACAGATAGAAAATATAAAAAAGTACCAAACAGAAATCACAAACCAAAATTTACAATAACTGAACTGATATATTCACTAGAGTGGTTCAACATTTGACTAGATCAAGCAGAAGATAAGAGTAGTGAACTCGAAGATAGGTCATTGACAATAATTCAGTCAGAGGAGCTAAAAGGAAAAAAAGAATTAAAAAGACTGAAGAAAGATTAAGAGACTTATGGGATACCATCAAAAGGAATAACGTGTACATTATAGGAGTCTCAGAAGGAAAAGAAAGAGTGAGAGCAACAGAAAGCTTATTCAAAGAAATAATGGCAGAACACTTCCCAAATCTGGCAGAGGTAATGGACTTCCAGATCTCTGACGCCTAAAGAATGCTAAATAAGATGCATCTAAAGAAATCCACACTGAGACACATTATAATCAAATTATCGAAAGACAAAGAGAATTTTTAAAACGGCAAGAGAAAAGCAACTTGTCACATACAGGGGAGGCCCCATTAGGCCATCAGTGGATTTTTCAAAAGAAATCATACAGGCCAAAAGGGAGTGAAATAATATATTCAAAGGGCTGAAAAAAAGCCCCTGCCAACTTAGAATATTATACCCATTAAAAGCATCCTTCAAGAATGAACGAGAGAAAGATTTTGACAAACAAACAAAAGCTGAGTGAGTTCATCACCACTAGAACTGCCTTACAAGAATTGCTAATAGAAGTTCTTCGAGTTGAAAATAAAGGATGCTAAACAGCAACACGATAGCAGAAAAAAGTATAAAAGTTGTTGACAAAGGTAAATATATAGATAAATAAAGAATATTGTATTACTGTAATGGTGGTGGGTAAACCACTTCTAATTCTAGTATAAAATTTAAAAGACAAAGTATTAAAAATAACTACAACCAAAACATATGCTATGAGACAAACAAGATGAATAGATGTAAACTGTGAGAACAACATAAAGGAGGAGGAGGAGAAGTTGAAGTCTAGAGATTTTTGTATGCAGTTGCACTTGTTGTTATCAGCAGACTATAGAAAAAATAGACTTGTAATTATAAGATAATTTATTGATCCCCAAGGTAACCACAAATAATACTTTTAGATGGTACACAAAAGAGAAAGGAGCCACAACATATTATATAAAAAGTCAACAAAATACAAAGGATGACAGCAAGAAATGAAAAGAGAAAAGAGGTAAAAGAGTAACAGCAAAAAACTAGCAAAATGGCAATTGTAAGTCCTCCTCTGCTGATAATTAATTTAAATGTAAATAGATTAAACTCCCGAGTCAAAAGACACAGAGTGGCTGAATGGATAACAAAACAAAACCCAAGAATATGCTGTCTACAAGAAGCTGACTCCAGATTGAAGGAAACATATAGGCCGAAATGAAGGGATGAAAAATATATTTCATATAATGGTAACCAAAAGAGAGTAGGGATAGCTATACTTAAACAAAATAGACTTTAAGTCAAAAACTCACAAGAGACAAAGATGGACATTATAAATTGATAAAAGGGTCAATTGAACAGGAAGATATAACAACTATAAATACGTATGCACTAAGCTTCAGAATACCTAAATCTATAAAGCAAGCATTGATAGAACTAAAAGAAGAAATAGACAGCAATACATAATAGTAGGAGACTTCAATAGCTCATTTTCAATAATGGCTAGAACATCCAGATAGAAAATCAATATGGAAACAGCAGACTTTAAACAATATAGATCAAATGAAACTAACATATTTACAGAAAATTCTACCTAAAACAGCAGAATGCACATTCTTTTCAAGCACACACAGATCATTCTCCAAGACCGATCACATCTTAGGTTACAAAACAAGTCTTAAAAACTTAAGATTGAAATCATACCAAGTATCTCTTCTGACCACAATAGAATGAAACTAGAAACCAATATCAAAAGGAAAACTGGAAAATGCACAAAGATGTGGAAATTAAACAACTCACTCCTGAACAAATATTGGGTCGAACAAGAAATCAAAAAGGAAATTAGAAAATCACTCAAGACAGTGAAAACAACAACATACAAAATTTATGGGATGCAGCAAATGCTGTAGTAAGACAGAAGTTCATAGTGATAAATACCCATATTTTTAAAAAAAGAAAGATATCAAACTACCAAAATCCATACCTTAAAGAACTAAAAAAAGAACAAACTAAGCCCAAAGTTTAGCAGAAGAAAGGTAATAAGGATTAGAACAGAAATAAACAAAGTAGAGAATAGGAAAAAAATCAACAAAACTGAGTAGTTTTTTGAAAAGATAAACAAAATTGACAAACCTTTAGGTAGACTAAGAAAAACGAAGCGAGAAGTTTCCAATAATAAAATCAGAAATGAATGAAAAAACATTACAACTGATGCCACAGAAATAAAGAGGATCATCAGGCAACAATTATATGCCAATAAACTATATAACCCAGAAGAAATGGATAAATACCTAGAAACATACAACTTACCAAGACCAAATCATGAAGAAATAGGAAGTCTGAGCAGATGTATAACTAGTATGTAGACCGAATCAGTAATCAAAAACCTGCTAACAAAGAAAAGCTCAGGACAAGACGACTTCACTGGTGAATTCTACCAAACTATTAAAGAAGAATTAATACCAATCCTTCTCAAGCTCTTCCACAAAATGGAAGAGGAGGGAACACTTCCAAAATATGTTACATTCAAAACTTTAAAAAGCCAAGTAATCCAATTAAGAAATGGACAAAAGTCTCAAATAGGCGTCACCAAAGAAGACATACAAATGGTCAACAGGTATATGAAAAAATGCTTAATAGCACTAATCATCAAGGAAATGGAAATCAAAACCACAATGACATATCAGTTCAAACCTGTTAGGATGGCTACTATAAAAATCAAAGAGACAACTATTGGTAAGCATGTGGTGAAACTGGAAGCTTTGCACACTTAGTGGGAATGCAAAATGATACAGCCAGTAAGGAAAACAGTATGGAAGTTCCTGAAAAATTAAAAATAGTATCACCTGGGGCTGGCCCCGTGGCCGAGTGGTTAAGTTCCTGTGCTCCACTGCAGGCGGCCCAGTGTTTCGTTGGTTCGAATCCTGGGCACTGACATGGCACTGCTCATCAGACCACGCTGAGGCAGCGTCCCACATGCCACAACTAGAAGGACCCACAATGAAGAACATACAACTATGTACTGGGGGGCTTTGGGGAGAAAAAGGAAAAAAGTGAAATCTTAAAAAAAAAATAGTACTACCTAATAATTCAGCAATGCCACTTCTCGGTATTTATCCAAAAGAATTGAACTCAGAATCTCAAAGAGATATTAGGACTCCTATACTCATAGCAATATTATTCATGATACCCAAGATGTGGAAACATACCAAACGTCCTTTAACAAGTGAATGGATAAAGACAGTGTTGTATATACATACAATGGAATACTATTCATTCTTGAAAAAGACGGAAATTCTGCAATATGTGACCCTATGGATGAACCTTGAGGACATTATGCTAAGTGAAATGAGCCAGTCACAGAAAGACAAATTCTGCATGATTGCACTTATATGAAGAATCTAAAATAGACAATTCGTAGAATTAAAGAGTGGAATGGTGATTGCCAGCGGCCAAGGGGAGGGGGCAGTAAGGAGTTACTAATCAATAGGCATAAATTTCTGTTCAGAGAAATGAACAAGCTCTAGAGATCTATGTATGACACTGTACCTATCGTCAACAATAATGTATTATAAACAAATTTTTTAAGAGGGTATATCTCATGTTGTGTTCTTATGACAATAAAATGAAATTCTAAAAAATGAAAATACTTTCATTATACCATCCCTCTGTTTTCTCAATAAGATGAAATAGTTCACCCAATAACAAAAAAGACTTAGCGAATATCTCCTAGCTTCTTACAGCCCATGAATGATCTCTAAGGACTCTTTCTTTTTCAGTATCCTAAAATTGATAACAGTATCAAAATGCTTATACAAATTATCATGAAAATCTAAACACATTTTTTCCTACCAGCCACTCTGGAATATTGAGAAAAGATATTCAGAGTAGGAGTGATCAGAACAGCAGAAGAAACAGCTGCTGCAAATTACTGAAACACTAATGCAGAAGGAGTAAAACAAACAGAGGTTTTTATTTCTCACACAAGGAGAAGCCTGGAGTTAGGTGGTTCCTGATGTTGGTTTAGTCGTTCAAGAGTACCAGCATCTAAATCAGAGTCCAGGTCTTCATAACTCTCCCACCATAGCACCATTCAAGAAGAAATACATAAAACGAGAGGTTGCTTGAATCAGAAAAGCAAAGGCTTTCCCAGTAAACTCCAGAACTGTGTCACAGGCATTCATAGTTATAATGAAGCTATTACTTTTTAAATTTTCAATTATCTGTAATAGGATCTGGCAAAGGAGAAAGAGTTAAAAGCTGGTCAAACGAGCTGCTTGTATCTGCCACAATGACGGATCTATGTATGGCTGGTAGAGGAGAAAATTAATTTATCTCATACATAGTAAAATGTTCCAGTTCTGAAACTACTGTTTAGTCTGCCTGAGGTCTGCCATATGTCTAGTATTTCTGTCTCCCAAATTCCTACCTGTCTCTT
The DNA here is from genome assembly GCF_037783145.1 of Equus przewalskii. Classification (NCBI taxonomy): domain Eukaryota; kingdom Metazoa; phylum Chordata; class Mammalia; order Perissodactyla; family Equidae; genus Equus; species Equus przewalskii. The sequence goes on along the minus strand of NC_091837.1, from coordinate 88,024,656 downwards.
TATAATAAACCCATATTATTTGAGATAACTCAATAAACCTCTTACATCAGACCATAAAATCTTATTTATCAATGAAGAGGCTGAAGCTCCACGGTTAACCATTTTGTCCAAAATGAAAACACAAGTGGAATCAAAATTTAAATTGAGATTTCATTGATTCTAATAACAAGTTTGTTTCTCCACTCAGTTCACCAGATTGCATTCGTCATCCGTCATCTCACAATGGAATGTAAATTCCATGAGGATAGAGATTTCATCTGCCTTATTTGCCCCTGAATTTACAGTGCCTGGAACAGTGTGTGACAAGTGTTTGGTGCTCAACAAATAAATAATTGTTGAATGAATGAATAGTAAGCCTCAATAAATGTTAGCTTATTTTTATCATTCTCACTTACTCAGAGTAAATACGAGCGGTTGCTCTGCATATCCCTCTGTTTATATCTGGAGGTTGTATTTCTTGTCATCTCAGATCTATACAACAGTGCCCTGCCCACTCAAAATTGTGAAGTAAGTGTCTCTTGGCAGTGAAATCCTTTCACAAACCATGGAAGCTTTTCTCCATAGGAGAGGACAAATAGCCCTCAGAGTTTTTCTGAGACAATCACATCTGAAACAAGTCTGTACATTAGAAGCATTCACATACTGACATCTGCAGAAAGAAAGTGACAAACACAAGCAGAGGGGGAAGGCTAAAAACACACAGTTCTAGAAGCACAACATTCTGGGGTCTTTTGCGGGAAGGACAACCAACCTCCTCAGCTCTACAACCTCTAAGGCCTTCTCTGCAGTATAAGGATTAATGCTTATAATGATATGCTTGAGTTAAGACTAATTTCAAAATTATGCTCAATAAGTCTCCTTGAGAAACTTTGGGAAGTTGTTATCCAACTAAAAATAAAGTTTATATCAAGCATAATTAGAGCAAAATACTTTTTCAAATAATGTCTCAGTTGTGAATATCCGCTTGTGTATATCAAATTATTACTGTTTTACATTGTTGATCAATTCTTGGTGTACATACAAAAGTTTAATTTCATGATGCTGCACTATACAGAGCTCCAGGTTGCAGTGGTTATGAAGCTAATTGTTACAACGTAAATTTTGTTGACACCTTAACAGAAAATTGATGATGCATAAAAGCATTTGTTCAGTTGGTTTCACATATGGAAAATCTTAATTGTAGAGCTCTTCGACATAGAAATATGTCTTCACGGCAATAGTAATAAAGAGTTGATTTTATCTAGTAGACTGCATATAGCATCTGTTATTCAGTATTCAAAGGAGTGCTTCCAGCATGCACAGATGGAAAAATGTAGCCTTTTTAAAAGTTGCATCATTTTAATGAAGTGTATTTAACATAGCATGGCACTTTTCAGAAATTATGAAAAGATTCATCCTAGAAGAGCATTTGGTCAACTTTTATAAATGCTCCATTCAGTTACTCTACATTTTTAAAGAATGTGAAAATTACTAATTTCAGTAAATTATAGTTTACTCTTAAAATTAGCAGGGAAGCTATCTACATTCCCATAGTACCGTATTCCCCTAAGTATCCCATTGCCCACTTTCATTTTAAGTATCCACATTTAGGAGACACATATGTTCATACAGGAGATCTATCTGAGTTTTATGTAGAGGGTTGACTAAAAACAATAGATTCTTGATGTTTATCCATGAGATACCACTGCTGACAGGAGATTACTATTTTGGATTAACATTTTTATTCTTCACGAACATAGTCATTCCTTCCATCTTGTCTACCCATCTATGCGTTTTTAAATGGGTATTAACTAGCCTGAAAGCATACGACTGTCCATTATGTTTACTGCCCCCATTTATTTTAGATTCACAGGTTAAATTTCTTACTTTCCAGTAAATTACTATTTTGCTACTTATGCCACCTTGATAAAGACTTTTCTGTGCAATATTTCCTTTGTAATAAAGATATATATCTACAGTGAAAGAGAAAATTAAATCTATGCTATTCATGGGAAAGTTTATGGCTTGCAATACCACCAACATTTAAGAGCCTTTTATTAACTTCCTACTTATTTACCCATTACTACTACCTAAGGTGTACTACTAGTCACCAAAATCTCAATGACAGATATGACATTAACAATTTCACAAAATTACATTATTTTAAATAAAAATTAAAACAGTGAGAAAAGATCATTATACAAGTTTCAGTTATAAGGAGAGGTAAAAAATACACACTTTACCTAAGTATATGAAAATTAAAAAGACATTTATATCACCCGTGCTTCACCTATTATAGTCTGGAAAATATTAATTGCATGTCCTGTCATGAGCTAAGCTACAATAACAGGAATATCTGTTCTATAGAATATAGTTTAAAGAAGAATAAGGTCACAATAAATAACTCAAACATCATAAATTTAAGAGAGAATGGCAAAGAAAAATAAGTTGTATTCATTCACAGGTTGATTATTTGCTAGATAGGCTTCCCATGTCATTGTCTTACTTTTCCATTTTTATTAAATGAAGTATATATTTTCCATATTCCTTTTACCTAAGGGTTGATAAGGAAATCTTATTAAGTAACTATAAACTGGTATATTTTCTAACTCAATTAGTCAATCTGATTCCTGTTATTGTTAAGTTTTGTCTTGTTTGCCACTGTATTAAATACTTGATTAAACTAAAATTGTGATATGAAGTGATCAATAGTTTTTCATATTTGAAATATTCCCTTCTTTTTCAGACAATATAAAGCAAATGACTTCTTTATCAATTAATTCAATAAATATTTATTTAGAGCCTTTCTGTGATAAGCCATTTGCGGCCTTTGATGATCCAGTAGGAAATAAACATCACCCCATCTCTAAAATACCTTGCAATGCAGTGGGGGAGAAAGGCCCAAGAATATCATTTACGTGTGATAGGATGCATATAAGTATGCACAAGTATTACGGTTACATTCCTTTTCTCTTGCTACTATGATATAGCTTATCACCTAGATAAGGACCAAAGAAACTTGCCAATTCATACAATTTACTAGGTCATTGAGCCTCTGTTACGTGCCAAGCACATGTAAGAATATAAAAATGCATGCTGACTTAACACTGAACTCATGAAGTTTACAATCTAGCATGGAAATAATTTGACCTCCATTGCAAAGAAGATCTGCTTAATGATGTATTGACTTGGCTTAATATCATAATCATTCCTATGTTGAAAATTTAAAAAACATATCACTTAGGTCACCTATACGTTTCAAAAGTATATATAATAACACTGTACAATCTGTTGTGCTTATTCTTTATAAATTATTATTGGGCCAAATTGTTTTGTTCTAGAAACAACATCCCTCCATGGCAGAACTGCTCTTCCATTGTCTCCTTTGCCCCTGTATAAAGGCTGCTTTTTAAGAGTATGGTTAGCTCTGATGACTGGTGACCAGCACTAAACCCATTAGAACATTCCACTCAGAATTTTCCGTACTTTTCTTTAACCTTTCCTTGTTTTTTTCTCTAATCAGAAAAATACTCATATTTGGGGTTACATCCGTGTATGATCAAGTGAGGTGACAACATAATTAGTCAAAATAAATGAAGGGATCAATGGGCTACATGTCACCACTGCAAGAATACAAACACTTGAATCATGAAGAGCTGTATTAAAATTCTAGTTCTCTCATTTATTAATGATTGAAAATTTATTTAATTTACTGAGTCTAAATGTACGCATTTATACAATAGATATGACACCACCACCATCATAGAGTTATGGATGAAATTCAACTAATACTACAGGAAAAGTATCTAGTACAATGCCTTACACATGGTCAATTAGTGACATGATTTCTTTAGCTACCAGATTATATGTTAGCAGATGACCACACTTACTGACTCTTAAGAAAATGGTGGATATCTTTGGTGAGTTGGTAACTGGAAGATAATTTCCAAGCGAACTTAACAGTATATCATCAAAACTGTTCCCTTATATAATATTTGTTCTGATTTTTATCTACTTGTAAGCCTTGAATGTAAAAGATAGATTATTAGACGACGCAATGTGTGTAAAACTCCACAACTGACTTGTCACATAGTAAAAGACCAGTAATATGATTTGTCATTAAAAATAAGATATTAGAAGGTGAAGCTTTAAGTGAGTTTATGGTTTACATTTCACAGTATTTAGATTTAACTGAAAAAATGCAAGTAATCATATACGTATTTTCCCACAAAGCCTGCAAGATTAGAAAACAAATGTGTCATCAGTATGATTTATGCCCCAATAGACTTTTCCTAAAAATCTTAATTAAGCTTCCTCTAGGGCTAGCAGTCTTAAAAGAAAATATTGTAGCTTTCCCTTGCTGCCTCCACTAGAAATAGTTCTCAAGTTAACTAACACTTTTTCTTTGTAGCACCATATAGGAAGACAGAAGGGCCAAAATCTTGAGATGTGTCAAATTGCTTTTGGAAATAATGACTTGTTGCCATGGTAACCTAGAACCTAACGAATCTATCACAAGATACAAGATCTCAGTACAGGTGTGGGATGAAAAGCACTGGAGATTTTAAAATAGTGACTCGGTTGCCTGAATCATATTCTCTTTTTCCTCAAGTATTAGATAATAGAGTATCATCTAGCAAATGAACTCAAGTCAGGTGTGATTATTATTTTTTTCTCCAAAACTGTGGAGAACTACTATGTACAGAGCTGATTTTAAAATAGGATGTTTGTAATACCTTCCAGGCAATCTTTAAACACATGTCCTTTTTTATTGTATTTTTCCTGTCCCTGACAGATAGCAGTACTTTATTGTTTATATACAGATAAAGTGCGGCCACTTTAGAGTGATGGCACCATTTTTAATTTTTCTTAGATTGAATTGTGAACATTAATAAAGAGAAACAACAGAGAGGCAAGTGGACAGAGTAGTACATTCTTACATTTAGACATTGGCACTGATGTCCTACTAACCGGGAGAAATGATTGACTACTGTCATGCCTGTGGTGTGATATGCTATACTCTCAAGACGAATCATGGTGTTGGCAGTTCATGCTCAAGAAAGCTGCACAGGATGGAAAAATGATATGTCACAGCTGAAGCACACTCACAGTGAAGATTTCATAGCTGCTGCCTGCCCAGGACCTGACTCTGATGTGATATTTCTTCTACTCTTTAAATTGAGTTTTATTGAAATCATTTGAAAAGCATCATGCCATGTTAGGAAATTATTTAACAATCCAAAATCATTTCTGATATTAAAGTCTAAACAGGTTGTTCAAGTTTCTTTAATGACAAAGTATGAAGCTGAGAAGAAAATTAAATAAATATGAAATCTTTGAAGAATAAATAACAGCCCCTCTGTTCTTAAAAAGCCTGCTAAATGTCTATGTTGTGTAACTACCAGTGAATAAACTCTGACCCCATAGCTCCCAGGAGATAGTTGTCAGGATATACCAACCACCACCCACTTTGACATAATTAGTGTGGAGAGCTGAAGCACAGCTTCATGGGTCAGAACGGAGCCATGTGGTGAAGCGCGCACAGCCTCTGACTTTCTCTTGTCTCAAGTAGTTTGAGCTGCAGCATCCCATTGTGCTAGAGAAATGTGGAAGCAAGAAAAATTTAATTTCCTTTGCCCAGATATACCATTCTATGTTGGAATATGTAAGCATTAAAAAAGTTCAAACTAAAAGAGTGCAAAATTAAAACCACTAAATCCAGTGACCACACTTGCATGGAGTCTAGTGAGAAATACTGTTGTATTCTTTGGAACGGTGGTGTTGGAACTGAGGAGTTAGAACTCTCTCTTTTTCTATTCATCCCAACTTTGGTTAAAAGAAAAGAAAAATCAACTCAAATGCTAGAGATACAAAGACAAACATAAAACACTACTTGACCTGAAGGAACTTATCATCAGGAAAAGGACCTATGTACAGATATTTTAGAAGCCATGTAGCATCATTGTGGGAGAGAGTTGGATCTGGTGCCTTGATAACTCCAGAGCAGCTTATGTTACCCCCAGAGCTTTGCAAAGTATTCCTGGACGAGAAGGATCAGAAGAAAATTGTAGAGCGATTTGGAGCCAGGGGCTTATTAGGAATGAAATTTCTACTTTCAAAAGTGTTGAGGTGTTTTAGGCAAGAAAAGTAGCACCAGCAGAAGCTCAGAGTTGTTGGGCAGGTGGCATGAAGAGATTTACGTTTCAGAAGAAAACAATGTTTAATATTTTAAGACTGTAGGATGGAAGAGTTTAAAATATATCCAAGTGAGAGAGAGAACAAAAGGTTCTTTATCTAGAGTAACAATAATATGGATTGTGGGTCAAAAAATAAGTATTTACAGGTAGGTTATGAATACTTACATAAGGAATAGCAGATACACCAAATAATCTAGGAATATTTCAGGTTGGGAATCTGGAAAGACCACTAACTGAGATATGGAAGATTTATTTTTTTTGAGAAAGATTAGCCCTGAGCTAACTGCTGCCAATCCTCCTCTTTTTGCTGAGGAAGACTGGCCCTGAGCTAACCTCCACGTCCATCTTCCTCTACTTTGTGTGTGGGATGCCTAGCACAGAATGGCTTCTGCAAAGCAGTGCCATGTCTGCACCCAGGATTCGAACTGGCGAACCCCAGGCTGCCGAAGCGGAACGTGCGCACTTAACTGCTGTGGCACCAGGCCGGCCAGATATGGAAGATTTTAAGAAGAGATATGGAAGACACAATGAGTTCCATTTTAAAATATAATGGACCTGTGGTATCTTTGGGATATGCAAAGGAGATGAAGAATAGACAACCTGAATTTCAGAAGAAAAGACAAAATAGAGATTTGAAGACACAAGGATCTGTGATAATCAAACCCATGTGCAGAATGGCATGATGCCTTAGATTTGACATAAAAAATAAGATCTAAGCTCCAGTTTCAGCTGGAATATATAGAGCACTGTAAATATGCTCCTTCTTCTCAAGAAGAAGAAAAGCTGGAAAAACAAAATTGACCATTTTTTTTGATCCCATGATAGAACTCATGATGCAGAGAAGCAGTTATTCCATAATATGGAGATACACAAGGACCTTCGGCATGATTATAGCCTGAGCATACATAAACTGAAATATATTACAGCCATGGCAGACAAGCTGGAAGAGAGAGATTGGAATATACCATCATAAAGTCGTTTCACTGCATGTGAATTGGTATACAATTGTATGAAGAGGTTCTCAGATTAACTAAAAATATATGTTGCAACCTCATAAGAATCATTTTAAAAGTTTCAAAAAAAAGTATAGAGACTAAATCAATTGAGGAGATTACATGGAATCATACAATAAAACTCACTTAAGAGAGGGCAGAAGAAGAGGAAAACTGATGCAATGAATAGAAAATAGCTAGCAAGATGGTAGATTTTAAACTGACTTTATCAATAATCTTCTTTTTTCTTTATTTTGTGAGGAAGATTAGCTCTGAGCTAACATCTGTGCCAATATTCCTCTACTTTGTATGTGGGATGCCTCTGCAGCACGGCTGATGAGTGGAGTAGGTCTGCACCTGGGACCCAAACCCATGAACCCGGGCTGTCAAAGTGGAGTGCACAGAACTTGCACCACTTGGCCACAGGGTGGCCGCTCAATAATCATTTTTAATGTAAATGTTCTAAACAAACCTGTTAAAAGAGATAGTGTGACTAGATACAAATGCAAGACCTATCTATGGTCTGTGTACAAGAGACCCACATTAAATAGATAAAGATTTAGGTAGAAGTAAATGGATGAAGAAAAACTAACCATTCAAAACTAACCAAAGTAAACTGGAGTGGCCATATTAATTTTAGTCAAGGTAGATTTCAAAGCAAGGAAAATTATCAGAGATAAGGATGTACATTAGCTAATAAAAATGGTCAATTCTGTGCTAGTCCCAGTGGCCTACTGGTTAAGTTTGGTGTGGTAGGCTTCATCAGCCTGGGTTCAGATCCTGGGCACAGACCTACACCACTCTTCTGTTAGCAGCCATGCTGTGGTGGCAGCCCACATAAAAATGCAAAGGAGAAAGATTGGCAATGGATGTTAGCTCAGGGAAAATCATCCTCAACAACAAGAAAAAAAGTAAATTCTGCAAGAAACATAACAATCTCACATGAGTAAACACTTTAAAACAGAGCTTCAAAATATGAGACAAAAAGTTGATGGATTGAAGTGGAGAAAGACACATCCACAATTTTATTTGGAGACTTCAACAACCCTCTCTCAACAACTGATAGAATAAGTAGGGAGAAAATTAGTAAGGATACTGAATGATGTGAATAGCACTATCAACTACCTTGACAGAAGTGACCTAACAGAGAACTCCATGTAGACAAAGCAGAATGAAGGACATAATAAAAATTAAAGCAAAAATCAACAAATTGAAAATAAGAAAACAATAGAGAAAAATCAATGAAACCAAAAGCCAATTCTTTAAAAAGATTAATAAAGTAGACAAACCACTAGCAAGGCAAAGGAAAAAAGAAAGAAGACACAAACTACTAATATTAAGAATGAAACAAGGGATATCATTACACACCCTGCACACATCAAGAGGATAATAAGGAAATACTGCAGACATTTCTACACACATGAATTGGATGACTTAGACGAAAAGGACCAATTCCTCAACAAACACAAAATGCCACAACTCACCCAATATGAAACATAATTTGAATACCCTTATATTTATTAAGGAAATTAAATCAATAACTTAACAATTCAAGTGCATCCAGGGAGATATAGGGCCAGAGGTTTGCTTACTTGGAGCAGACGCTATGAGATTCCATAAGCCAGAAGAACACATAAATAGTAATTTTGATGAATTTCTCTCCGGCCCCTCTCCAGTGTGGTAGGGTGAGGGTGAGAAGCTTATGGGAGGACAGTTATACAGAGGCCCCATGTTTTCACAGGCTTTTCCTCCAGAACTCTTCCAGGCTTTCACAGGGAGAACTGGAGAAAGTTCCCCTGTGGCTCTGGCAGGGAAACAGGAAAAAAAGCCATGATAAAACCCTCTCAGATTCTTCTCCCTTAACAAACAAAGGCTTCGTCTCCAGGGGCAAAGTGATGCTTTGATGCTTCAGAAGTGAAAGAGCAATAAAGAATTTCTCAGAGAAAAAAAAGTTTTTTAAAGATATATATATCTCTACTATACCTATTATAGTAGATATCTATAAAGATATACATATATCTACTATAATATTCTAATATCTATTTTATATATATATATATATATATATATATATATATAATTTGCACTTACAAACCTTCCAACAAAGAAAATTCCAGACCCAAATAGTTTGACTTGGGAATTCTACCAAACATTTAAAGAAGTAACGCAAATTCTACGCAACCTCTGCTAAAATACACAAGAAGAAGGAATCCTTTCAAACTCATTTTATGACTAGTATTATCCCAGCACAAAAAGCAATTCAAAGACTTCAAAAGAAAGTATAACTCCAGATCATTATCTCATAAACGTGTATGCAAAAGTCCTTAACAAAATATTATGAAATACAATCCAGCAATATAAAAAAAGGATAATACATCACAAGAAAATGGAGTTTATCCTATGAATATAAGGATGTTTCAATGTTCAAAAATAAATCGATGTAATTCAACATATTAACAGACTAAATATGTGAAAGTTTATGATCATATCAATAGATGCAAGAAATGCATGGACAAAATTCAATACCCATTCCCTATAAAACTCAACCAACTAGAAACTGAAGGGAAACTCCTTAACCTAACAAAGAGTACCTGTCAAACACTTACAGCTCTCATAATCAACTGTGAAAGATTAATGCTTTCCTCCTAAAATCTGGAACAAAGCAAAGTTTGTCACCACTCCCATTCAGCATCTTACTGGAAGTCCTAACACATGCAACAAAGCAGGAGAATAATATAAGATAAAATACAGGAAAAAATAAAGCTTTCTATTTGCCAGTGACATTTATGTTTATATAGAAAATCCCAAAGAACCTACAAAAAAATTTTCTTATAGTGGGAGAGGGAAGTTACAGATAGTCAAGAAGAAAAAGCTGGAATGAATCCCATGGAACTGCCTTAGAGTCAAAGACATTAGCATAAACTGAAATTTAGCTTAACATAGAGATGGATAAACAGGGAAACAATTATAGATATCTGTGTGTATATGGGTTAGTAGTCAGATGCACATTACCTAGCTCTCTTCTTCAAGGGGCTCAGGAAGCAATGACATCTTATGAGTAACAAGTGAACCCAGGGCCCATGGTTGCTAATACCATTCTCCAATAAAAGAAATAAAGGCTTCTTGAAGAAATGGCTAGTTCTAGGGCTGGGACAGGGCATATTCAAGATGAGCCTGAAGTACCTTGTAGTATCAGAAAATAATGAAGCACCTAAACAATAAAAAGGGATATTTCAAAGGAGTGTCGGAGCCAAACTAAAGGAACCTCCATTGTATATCACAGGTCACTTGTCTCATTATTGTGTACTTCAATAAAATATTTTACTTAAAAAAAATCCAAGTTCCAGCAATGATTGACACTTACATAACAACATTTAATTTGGGAATGTTAGTCACGTGCACCTCTGGGTGATGTGTTTGGGCGGAGGAAGTGAGGTCACAGGTGACACTCAATTCATCCTGTACATTCTTTTAAGTGATAGGATTAATGATTGCATTTGCAAGGGAACATTTTGAAAGAGAAAAATAATTTGGCATTATTGAAGCAATTGCAATGTGAAACTAAGGCTTTCCTATTCCAGAACATGCTTTTTGATATCTTATCATCAAACAAAATTCAGCCTAAAGAAGGAAAATTTTTACAGATTCTCACTTTGGCAGCAAACACTATTGAAGGAAAGGTTGACTTGTGTGTGTGGAAAGTGCCCGCTGCCTAACTTAAAGGACTTACGTATTTAGGGAATAAAAAGGGAAAAAGGACATTTTGGTTTTCAGGTCCACACAGAGCCCTTGAAGACAGGACATTGTATTTGTCCCTCTCCAGCAGCAGCAATGAGCCTGGAAACTATTAGACAGACAATAAGTACTTAGGGAATAAATACGTCAATTTCTATTTATCCTGCTTTCTCATTTAGACGATTAAAACCAGGTCTATGACACTAGTGACATTTGAAAAATATTCTCCCTAGGGTAGTAGCAGTCTTATCAGATGCAGAGGAAGGTGCTTAACTTTATGAGAAAATCGTGGTGACCACAAAATGTACCTAACTGAATTCTATCAAATGTGATTTCTTAAGCCTTAATCTCAACATTAACATCTAGATCAAGTCACATACCTTCTACCCTTGCACAATTCTCCACCACTTCCTTAATGACATTCAAATAGATTTCCCATTCCTTTCATTAATCAATAAAACTCCTCATATTGGACACGCATTGTTGCATCATTTTGTACTAACTGTTTCACTAAGCAACCCAACACAGTAATGTCCCCATTTGTGGCCAAGGAATGTGAAATAGAGAAATTAAAATATATATCAGAGATTTAAGTTAAATAAGTTGCAAGAAAAAACTTAATTTTGGCCTTTTGATTGATATTTTGCTGATCCCCAGCACATTGCATCTGGGTGCGAGTGGGGATAACAGCTTTGTAAATGGGGATATTTTTAAAATTGTGTAAAATTCATTAGAATGGGCCTATAAACACGCACATACTATATCCTGTATATAAGAATGCCATGATCATAACATTTGTTCCTCCCATGCATACACTCCCTGGAGCCTCCAAGCACACATCACATTTGAGGGAGCTGGCCAAAACGGTGACTTTCAGAGTCAACATGGACCATCTTAATATTCTCATTAACACATGAGCCATCCGGCACAGTGTAATTTTCCTAAAAAGTAAGGCTGCTGTTTCCTGTTTTCTGTTTATTTTAGCTGGAGCACATTAGTTTTGTTTTCTTTGTCAGTGATATAGTTATATTTAAAAATAAAACATTAAGTCAGGTTTTCTATGAAAAGGGAAAAACAATGCTAAGCGAGGTGAAAAATATTTTCATTAATGCTTCCTCCGAAAACAGAAGGCCTCAAATTTTATACTTTTGGTTTATTATTCTCACTTTCAAAAGGATGATTTTATTTGACTGAAAGAAAATTCTTGGTGATAGTGTCTATTTCTTTTTTTTTATATTCATGTTTTGCTATTTATTTTCCATACCCTTATTCTGTTTCTCTCTGCCTATTATCCATCATACACTCTTCACCCACATCTTATACTTTTCTGATTATATTTTTCCTGCTAGATCTTCCTATTGAGTTCTGTGACTTGCGGTCATTTAAAAAGAAACCCTGGCAATATTTTTAATCAGGTAAGTCTGTTCTTTGCCTAGGAGAAGAGCAGGGAGTATTCACGGGTATATTAATTTACCTGTTTGAGGATCCCTGGTCAGGGCACTTCCAACCCACCTTGGTGTGAATTTTAAAAAGGCATCCATTTCTTGAGAGACAATTTTTTCCCTCTCGGAAAATAGTTGCAATCTGCAGGCTCTGTTATAACAAGATATTTTGTTGCCATTTGCCAGAATAGATGATGAATGTATAAATCTATGGATGTGAAAAGCCCTCCCAGGGTTGCATATTTTAGGCGGGTTCTTCAATTCTGTCTTCCGGTTTACTACTTTCAATTCCATTTTCTAAGCTACTGTAATTCAATCACTGGTTTTTCAATTATATTGGTGTCTATTTTTTTCAAATCTATAAATTTAAGCAAATTCTAACACCCATTTTGAGTTTTGAGTACTTTTGAGTTTTGTCATTATTTCTGTTTCTTTATTTAAAACTATTTTGAGCCTTATTGTCTCTCATTTATTTTTTTAATTTTACAGATGCTTATATCTCAAGCATGATGTGCTAGACATTGTTGGGAATATTTTATGAATATTATCTCATTGTTCTATGATAAACCTTACCTGGCCGCTCAGCTCGCTGACTGGTGGGTGACATAACCCCAACTCAGGTACATCCGATATAAAGTAAAGGCAGCTGGACCGCCCATCCCACGATGGCCAGATCTCTTGCAGCAAGCCACCTCCATGCATACGTGGGTCCAGTGCTTTCCTAAGCAGCAGCACTCAGAGACTTAGGTTTACTAATGCTGGGCAGAGATGGTTCATGAGATTTTGGCTTTAAAAACTCACCCTGTTCCTCTTCTCTCAAAACTTGTCTTGGAGAGGCGCTAGGGTCCTGCTTGAGAGTAAAACTTTTCAGCCTTCAGTCTTTGGTTTCTTTCTGTTTAACAAATATGAAACTACTTCCCTATTGCCGCCTATTCTTGGGATGATAATTATCTTGTTTCTCATACATGCTTTGTTTTATTTTATTAATTTCCTTGTTTGAATGCAATTTTCTGTATCGTGAGACTTTCTTTATGAAGGTTTTTTTTTTCTTTTTTTCCCCATGGGAATTCTGTGTCCAGCTTGTGGAAATCTCTCCATATTCTAGTTTTGCATTTGATCTGAAGGGAAACTGGGGAATTCATAAACTCAGAATCAGTGTTGGTCTTAATTACGCAGTGTTGGTGGATTCGTGCCTCCCAGAGCTGAGGTTTAAATTCAGATCTATATCTCCGGGTGGGATGATGTTTGGTTTCCAATTCTCTTTGAGTGGCATGGCATGCGGGCAAGCTTCTGCCATTTCTGAGGTGAATGAGAAGAGTTTTCCCAATCCCAGGGTTAAAGGTGGGCTAGCACTGGAGGTTAGCATATTTCTGGTTTGCTGGTGGGGGAGAGGAGGAGCAGACAGGAGGTGCTTCTTCCTTAGATAGGCCTAAGACCTGCCTCCTTTCCCATATCCTTCCGTGGACAGCAGGACCAAGCCCCATTGCTAAGGCACTCATGTGTCCGGTCCTCCCACAGACCACTGCAGGTGAGCCCTTGCATGCTTCTGGTCTTTTGGGACCTGGGGATTTCTGCTATCGATTTTCAGTTCATATATATTTTTAAATATTTTTTGTTGTATTTTCTCCATTGTTTCTTTACATTCTTGAGACCTAACAGTCCTTGAAGACCTCAACTATCATAATTCATATAGTATGGTGCCTACTTTAAATACCTAATTCTTAGATCCAGTTTTATTCTGCATTGTTAGCAATCTACTATTTTTAGCCACACACTTTATAGCAACAAGAAAGAAAGCATTTCCTAGTCAAGGAACTATAAGATGATAAAGTTGTTACATTTTAGCATTCACTCTGGAACTCACTATTGAGAGGGGTTGTTCCTTTCCACAAAATGTGTTGAATGACACCAACTAGTGATTTTAATTTCTAAACTTCAAAAGATTTGACAGTTTATCCTCGGTAGTTTTCAGTTTATAGACACCTTGTACTTAATCTTAAAAAAATTTCCATAAGATTGTAGGATTTTTATTTCAAATTTTCTTTTATTATTACAATAACTTTTAAAATTGTTCTCCAAACAGCCCCAGAATTTAGTAATGGTCCCTCAGAAAAGTGGTAATTTGCACGTTTATATTCAGACCCTCCTTCACTTTCAGCAGAACCGCTCTCCTTTTCTTTGAACACAAAAAGCTAAAAGATTGAAAACAACTACATAAAGCCAATGGTATAATAATGTGAGTTACAGTTTCTCATCTTCAAAAAGAAGATGACTGAAGAAGAATATGCTTTGTGGAAGTAGTCTGAGGAGAATCATTCAATAGAAAATGCTGCATATTGAAATAAGTTTATCAGGAGCATCACAATAGATAACATATACTGCGAACTTTTGTGTGTCTAGGAATCCTAACTGATTTACATTTATTAACTTGGTGGAATTCCAAAACAATCTAATAGGTGGGTCATATGGTCCATATTTTACAATGAGAAAAATGAGGCACAAAAAAGTAACTAAATTACCCAAGGGTATTTATCTAGCAAAAGATCTACTTACAGTTTGAAGGATCAGATTCTAGATTAGCACTCTAAATTTTATTTATTTTTCTTTGGAATTGCCATTTGATTGCTTTTTATTCAAACCCAGCACTAACCTCTAATGTATAATGGTGAATATTCCAAGAACGTATCCAATAAGAGACGGACACTGTTGGCTGAACTTAGACTTAAGAATTCAGATGTTTTAAGTTCTCACCCAAACTAGACATTCGGTCTTTCAAAATATTTAAGAATTCTAAAATCAAAATCCTTTAATCTAGCTCAGAAAACAAGTGTGTTTTGATACAACATTCGCTCTCCATTTATTTTAGGGGTTGCCAAAGATATCATTGAAGTAAACTCCAGGGTTAATTATGTTGAGTACTTTTGACTTTAAAAATTTTTATGTTACTATTTGCTAATATTGAAGTAGATACTGTAAAGGGTTTTGAGGGTTTCAAGAAAAACATAATTTTCTTCCTTTTCTGTACCAATATTCTAAGATTTTACTGTGAAACAATTCACTATCAAGAAAAGAGACAAACAGATATAAGTTTCTCCTCTGGTTCTACTACTTTATAGTTACGTAAAATTAACCATTCTGAAACTTATAATTTGCATATGGATATAACTTTTTTTTGGTACAATGCTGTTTTAAGGATTAAATGAGATAATACAGGTCAAGAATATATGATGGAGGGACTTTTTCTTCTCATCTCCACTTTCTTGTCTTTTCCAGAGTGACCATTGCTCCCTAATTTATATAATACTAATGTGTTTTGGGAAACAAATCATGGCATCAATTTCAACATAATTCGTTAATTCCTTCTCTAAATATCACATAGATTCATAATTAAATCATCATAATATATCACAGCTGAAGATTAGGTTAGTTAAGTGAAGACATCAATTCAAAACTGATGTCAAGTTCAGCAAAATAATAAGAAAGCATTTATTTTATGGGTAAATACATTTCTAGTAGAGAAAATTAAATGCTAGTGATAGATAAAAATTACATAAATTGATTTTTTTTAATTTAACTTTTTTTTTAAAGATTGGCAGCTGAGCTAACAACTGTTGCCAATCTTCTTTTTTTTTCTGGTTTATCTTCCCCAAACCCCCCCGTACATAGTTGTATATCCTAGCTGCAGGTCCTTCCAGTTGTGGGATGTGGGACGCCGCCTCAACACGGCCTGACAAGCGGTGCCATGTCCGCATCCAGGATCCGAACCCTGGGCCGCCGCAGAGGAGCGTGCAAACTTAACCACTCGGCAACGGAGCCCGCCCCTGATTTTTTTCTACATGTAAATAGGAAATCCCAGGTATGTATAAAAATGCTGAAACAGAATTTTATCATTTTATCATATACATTTTACCATACACATATAAAAATTACATTTTTCAGAGCCAGCCTGGTGGTGTAGTGGTTAACTTCATGCTCTCCACTTCGGTGGCCTGAGGTTAGCTAGTTTGGATCCTGGGAAGGGACCTATGTGCTACTCAACAAGCCATAGTGCAGCGGCATCCCACATACAAAATAGAGGAAGATTGCCACAGATGTTAGGTCGGCAACAATCTTCCTTGAGCAAAAAGAGAAAGATTGGCAATAGGTATTCGCTCAGGGCCAATCTTCATCACCAAAATATATATATATATTTGTCAAAATAACAAAAACTAAAAAATTTATTTTGACAAATATATTTTAAATGTTGCAATACTATCAATAATGTTGTTTTGTAGTCTCAAGCCATACATTTCCCTGTGGAAGAACACACAGTATAATGAATTTCTTTTGGTATTATAATAATACCAATAATCCTCCTCAGATAGCCTCTAAATTGAATACACTGTCTCTCAAATATGGTGTAGGACATTTTCCCATAAATATAAACTTCCCATCAAATATTTCACAGTATTTCCTCAAGATTTCAAGTGCTAACATTTTAAAATATGTAACATATCCTAAAAGACCTTACCGGAATCATTTGATTTGATTTCTTAGAAATATTTGATTAACGTCACAAAGCGATTCAGTTAGCATTATGCTCGTTTTCCGAGATCTAGTTGTTCTGAGCACCATGGTGTGCAGTGACAAATTGTTAAGCTGTTCAATTTTATAATTTATTTTAATATCTTATTTGCCTCTTTATATCCACTAGTGTTGTTACGGCTGTTCTTTGAAATCATTAAAAATAAATGATTTTGTTTTTTTGATATTGTTTTTGTTTTTAAGAGATAGAAATTTAATGACAGAAGAAAGAATAAATCAGTTATACACTGATTACTTTACTATCTGTTATGACCTTCCATGGATGGCCATTATGTGGAAAAGAGGCTTAACTGATAAGTTTTAAGGAAAAAATAAAACAACACTGGCAAGAAATTCTTTAGTAGGAAAAGTACTATAAGGGTCAATTAGAGTGATGCTTCAAATCCAAATATTGCACACTTCCACTTCCAGCTTTGATGGAGTAGCTTGTAGCTGACCAATATTCTTGCCAAGCACAACAGGAAAATACAATGAAAATTGGAAAGAGGAACTCGAATTGGCCAGTGAACATATGAAAACTTCCTCAATCTCATTAATTACTGGGGAAAATTAAACCCACATCAATATGTCATTACATATCATCAGAAAGGTTAAAGTTAAAAAGAACAAAAATATCAAGTGTGGCTGAAGATGTGGAGCAATTTGGACTCTCATGTAATGACATTTTTACAGCCCCAAAATGGTGAAATATCACAAATTTCATATGTTTTCACCTAACTCAATCATTTTTTGAAAACCTGCTAAGCAATACCTGCTTAATATTAACACACACTATGACTCAGCCGTTCTACTCTTACATATAAAACCACCAGATATTTGTGTATGTGATATATATGGGAAGGGGAGAGACTAGTAATTATCATCCAAAGCTGGAAACACTCAAATATGCTAGGTATTTGTGATATGTTCATGCAATGCAATACTGTAAATCAATAAATCAATGAGAATAAAAGAATGATTGGTACATGCAATAGCATAGATAGATCTCACAAACATAATACTAAGGGAAAAAGAGCCAGACTCAAAAGAATACATACTGTGTGCTTCCATTTACATAAAATTCAGAAACAGAAAAACAGAATTGATAGTGATGCAAGTAGGTATACTAGCCACATGACTGACAGTGGGCTCAGGGGCACTTTCAGTGATGCTGGCAATGTTGTAATTCCTGATCTGGATGCTAGTTACTACTGGTGCATTTACTGTATGTGCATTTCAACTAAAATATATTTTAACAAAAAATAAAAATGAATTTTATGAATTTGGCAATAGTTTAGTGCTTTGCCCAGCTGTATTACCATTGTGGTCTTCCTAGACTAACCTTTTTGACACATAGTAGAATTGGATGCACCCACAGCTAAAAGGCTACTTGCTTAGTTTGTATCTCTGATTCTGACTTTTGAAACTGTTACAGTGATGCCTGGATCAGAGAATCCTAAACTGCAAAGCGAAGCAGTAAGAGGCTTGTTGAAATTTTCTTTCCGTATGTTGCCTTTTCTCTTTTGTTTCATGATTTTATATTTGTTCTTATTTTTCTCTAGTGATTTGAAATATATAGGTACAAATACCCCTGAGGGTTAATTTTAAGGCCTTAAACAATGTAGTTGAACATAAATTACTCTAATTAGGAACAGCAAGAATGAAACATTATTTGCTATTTCCCACCCATACAGGATAAATAACTCAGCTCCATTTTCTTCATGTCATCCTCTAGTACTCCTGTTTCACAAATGCTATTTTGATAATAAAAGCTAAAATTTTTTATGCATACTGCAAAGATCAGATCATTTAACTCCATCTTTCAACACTTATTTCATCATTTTTATGGTGTTATATTTCCTTTAAAATATTTAAATTTCATTTTTCTGATTGCATTTTCTAAAAATTGTATTTCACTTCACAAATCTTAACCTCTTTGATTTGCACCATCTCTCAATTTAGTGTAACTCTTTTTTTCCTATTGTGTTTAAAGTAACAGTTTTCATTAAATATCCATGGGTTGTTTACATTCTGAATCCTATGACTGAGGATTTTTTTACATTCTGTTGCTCAGGAATATCAACTTAGAGTATATGTTGTGTCTTAGATGAAATATTTCTATCTCAATCTTTCTAATAGCAGTGTTTCTTTTAGTTAAATCCAAATCCTGTCACATTTTTGCAGGAAATATGATTTTTAAGAAAAGTCTGGGTATTAGGACTTGTTTTACATTGCTGAATTACAAACAATTGAATGTGAAGAAAAAATATATGGATGTTAATTGTGTTTCTAAAGTTCAAATAAGCATAAAGTGATGAGGAAATTATTGTGTGCAGAGCGAGTTGGATAAAAAACACACCAGTCACAATGTAGAAAAAAGTGTTCCATGAAAATCTGACTAAAATAAAGAAAAATCGATTGACTTATGAATGTAGTTTTAAAACATTAAAGATCTTTTAAAAATAAAACCAGAAGTTTGGCATTCATCTATTCAGTTTGGGTATCATTTTGCAACATATTGGAGATGAAATATCAACATAAAATCTGAAAAACAAAGACTTTGAGCAATGACACATTTACTAAAAGTATAGCTCAGGGATATTTCATACGACACAAATTAAAAAGCATCAGTAATTAAGATGCTATATTTTTAACTAATTATGACAATGTAGAATAATTTTTAATGTTATATGAAGCAGGTTCAAAACAATATTTACCATCATGAGCTCCATCCACTTATACATATAAATCTTGTTAATATGTAGATAGGGTAAGGTAATATTTTGAGAAGAAGCAAAACCAAAAGATATATGTGATCTCCCATAATACATGAATACAAGGACACAATTTCACCTATGAATGGTCAATGCAAATCATAAAATAATTTATTCCAAAAATATTTATATATTTCTATATGCCAGAATCTTTGTTCCTTTATGAAAATACAAAGACGAACATGACACAGAAATGTCCTTCAAAGGACTTAATCTAAAGATACATATAAAAAGTAAACTCTTCTAACAATACGGTGGGATAAATGTCATAATAAAAACAATAATAGTGATTATATAGGGTTTTTTTGTGGTTGTGATAATGTAGGTCTCTTTTGTTAAGATGAGAAAATAGAATCACAAAGCACAATTGCCTAACATCAACCATCCTGCAGTGCTGGTGGCAGGATTGAAACTGAGACAGTCTAATCTGGAGATTAAGGTCCTACCTACCACAGAAGTGTCTCTTGAAAGGCTACAATGCTGTGGGCTCACAAAGACCTTTTAACTCATCTCATAGCTTCAGGTACTTCCTAGCAAATATAGTCTCGAAACTAACCAAGGAAAATAGAGCAATTGCAAAAAATAAAGATCTCCTCTATTTCTTTTAATATGGGAAAATTTTAAGCCTGGTTTTTTGCTCAAGGAAATGGATCACATGACTAGAAATTAGAGATATGGAGATACAACAGTTGAAAATAATAGCAGAGAAATGGCATCAAATATAATTGAAACTAAGAATAGAAAAATACAAATAAGAAAATTATCCTAGAGCTGATTTAATTTTTAAAAGATGTGGGATATTTAGAAAGATTCTATTTTTGTTCTAGTCATTACATTTGTACTCACACCATTTTTAATGTCCTTAATGCTCGTTCTCTCATTTAATCGTTTAATGCCTGGTGTGTCAACCTTTTTTAAAATGGTGTCTTTTATCTCCCAACGATTGACTAAATAACAAGGAGCTGCTCTGGGTTCCTATTCTCCCTCTTACATTTTTTAGTTGAGTTGTTACTACTTTGCCACAAATATAGCACTTGCATCTCAGTCTTCTACCTTTGACACCACTTCTGTTTTAGTTGTGATATTTATTTACTAAAATGGCCATTATCTGTCCTTTTGCTGGTATGTTTCCATTCATTGCTTGGTTGCATGAAGCTCATCTTGAGCAAGATTCCTCCAAAAGTGCTTATGGGTAGACAGTTCCCCAAATTCTTACATTTTAAGCTTTTTTCCTTCATTCTGGCAGTATAGCAATGTCTAGACATTTAGTGGTTTTTTTTTTTTTTATTCTTTGAAAGTGGAGGAAGGGTTTGTGTGTGCTCTTCGTTACTCAACTGTCAAAGGATGCTTCTGTTTTTCCTTTGTGCTTCTCCTTTTCCTTTGTGCTTCTCCCCCAGAAATGATTCATTTCCATGCTTGCCATTTCACAGGACGTCCTTTCAACTCCCTTCCCTGTGAACATGTTCTCATCTACCCGGGCACTTATTTTAGTATCTTCAGACTCAGGGTGCACTTGCTCTTTCTGATGGTGGTTTTAGATAAACTTTAGGTCCATTCCTAGCTCCTTCTCTCTTCCCGACAGATTTCTCTTGGTGGGGTGGGGTGGAAGTATGAGAGAATGCTTGCTGGAATTTGGTGGGTTTATTATTACTTTTTTGTATAAAATAGAGTTGTCTAGAAGTTCGGGCATTTTCTGCCTTCAAATTATGTTGATGTTGGAATTCTTGTATAGTTTTATTTTATTTTTACCTATTGTTCTTCTATATTGTTTCTAGAGGAAATATGGAAAGATGTGAACTAGACATTCCGCTTTATTGTCAGCTACCAGGAACCTTCGTCTATTTTCTGCAACACAGAGATCACAGTTATTTTAAAATTCCTGTCTGCTAATTTTCACATCTATATCTCCTGTAGGTTTATATCTGTCATCTGTTATTTTCTCTTAGCTTTTGGCCACATGATTCTCTCATTTCATATTCCAAGGAGTTTTTTATTTAATGTAGGTGCTATAGAGTGAATGTTTGTGTCCCCCCAAAATTCGCATGTTGAAACCTAATCCCTAAAGTGATGGATTTATGAAGCGGGGCCTCTGGGAGGGGATTAGGTCATGATGGTAGAGCCCTCATGAGTGGTCTTAGTGTCCTTATAAAAGAGACTCCAGAGAGCTTCTCCTCACTTCCACCATGTCAGGACACAGTGAAAAGATGGCACCTATGAACCGGGAAGCCGGCCCTAACCAGACACCCAATCTGCCAGCCCTTGATATTGGACTTCCAGCCTCTAGAACTGGGAGAAACTTTGTTGTTCATAAGCCACTCAATCTATGGCCTTTTTATTATAGCAGCCTCAGCTAAGACAGTCAGGAAAATAATATACGCATACATATATATTTAATAAAAGATGATACCTTCCTCTTTTATGCAGAGACAGCAGAGAGTTGAACACCTTAGTCCTCTCACAGACTAGGGTGGGCTGAGGTCGGTGTGCAGTGTTAAGAACAGTGTACCTTTGTCTCACCCCTGTTCTAAGAAAATGACTCTAGAATTCTCAATGGAGATCTAACGGGCCTTTGTCTCTTCACCACTGGGGGCTGCAGGAAATGCACTCAGATTTACAGATCTCTCCAGCCTCTGCTCTAAGCTTCTTTACCATTTAATAAAGCTCTGAGGTAGAGACTGGCTATATGTGTGATGTTGCTCAAGCCTCCAGTTTTTCAATGATCACTCCAAAGCTCTATGGCTTCTTCTCCCTCAGCAGAGGCCCTCAGCCAAGGAACTGCCTGGACCTCAGCCTCTCCCTGAGCCCAGAGAAAGACACACCCTCAGGGAAGATGCTGTTGCACTTTGTCACTGTCAAGGCACCAAGATGTTAGTCAAAGGGTACGAACATTCAGCTATGCAGGATGAGTATGTTCTGGAGCTGTAACATACAGTATAGTGACTATAGTTAATAACACTGCCTTGTATACTTGAAGTTCACAAAGACAGTAAATCTTAAATGTTCTCACCACACACACAAAAACAGTAATTATGTTAGGTGATGCAAATATTAATTAGCTTGATTGTGGTCATCATTTCACAATGTATGCACACATCAAAACATCAAGTTGAACACCTTAAATACGCACAATTTTGATTTGCCAATTATACCCCAATAAAGCTGGAAAAAAGGATTTTGATTCTTCACAGTGTTCTCAAACCCTCCCCATAGTAGGTCTTTTATTCCTAAATACCACATTACTGCAGGAGATTTTAATCTGTTTCATAGAAGTTTGGTTGAATTCTTTAGCCTTCCATGGGAAGCTTCTGAATTTAGTAAGTGTATTGAGCCTGTAACTAGCCTTGTGTTTGAAAATCCTCACATCTCTGATTTTGGCCAAAAGCTCTAATGATTCCTGTCCTAAAATAGAAGACCTCAGCTTTGTTCAAACCTAGATTCTGAGGCTCTAGCCTGTGCCAGGTCAGCAAATGATCCTATCATAGCCAACAGCTCTCTGAAGCCTTTAAATTTATGCTTTTAAATTTTTCTCCCTTCTCAAAATTTTCTGCATAGAAATGCAGTCTTGTCACAAAGTAGTTCATTCTGCTTGAAAGCAAATAAACCATTTATATTTTTTAAGTCACCATTTGAAGTTACCAGTTTCAACTATTAAAACAACAAACTGGAAAACATCTGGGCATAAATCTAGCAAAAAGTTATGCAAGATATCTAAACAGAAAGCTATAAAGCTTTACTAAACAACTTTAAGAAAGAGTAAACAAAGGGAGCAGTTATCGCCTGTTCTTGGACAGGAAAATTCAATACCACAAAGACATCAATTCTCACAAATTTTATAAATATATTAAGTGAAATTTTAATGAAAACCATGAAAGGAATTCTTGTGGAAGTTAACAAGTCAATATCAAGCTTAGAACTGAAAAACAAAAGAACAGCAACAGCAGCAGCAGAAGGAAGAGAGGGAAGAGGAGAGAAGTTAAGAAACCTATAATTATAACAATTAAAAGAGAGAGCTGCTGGTTAGTACAAACACTTGCAAACCAACCAAGGGAAAAGAACTGAGAAGCCAGAGGGGATACACACTTACATATGCTTCTTTGACAGATGGTAAATGGCCACGGAAGATCAGTGAGGAAGGCAGGACCTATTTTGTAAATGAAACAGTAAAATGTGTATCACTACTTCAGTCCACATGTGAAAGTCACCTTCAGGTGACTTAACTTGATTTTTAACCCGGTAACATTCAGAATAGAAACATGGACAATGAATCATCTAAAAGTAAATCCTCTCAGCAAAGAAAACCATCAACAACTGAAAAGGCAATTTATGGAATGGGAGAAAATATTTACAAACTGCATATCTGATAAGGGGTTAATATCCAAAATATACATGAAACTCACAAAACTCAATAGCAAAACCCCCAAAATAATCCAATTAAAAAATGGACAAAAGACATGAATAGACATTTTTTCCTAAGAAGGCATGAAAGGCCAACAGGTATATGGAAAGATGCTCAATACTGCTAATCATTGAGGAAATGCCAATCAAAACCACAATGAGATATCACCTCACACCTCTTAGGATGTGTCATTGAAAAGACGAGATATAACAAACGATGGCTCTGTTGGTTATGAGGATGTGGAGAAAAGGGAACCTTGTTTCCCACTATTGGTGGGAATATAAATTGGTGCAACCATTATGGAAAACAGTATGGTGGTTCCTCAAAAGATTAAAAATTGAACTAGCATATAATTCAGCAATACCACTCCTGGGTATATATCCAAAGGAAATGAAACTATTATCTCAAAAAGATATCTGTACTCTCGTGTTTATTGGAGCATTATTTGCAACATCCAAGATATGGAAGTAACCTAAAATTACTGTTGAACTGCAAAAGATTCCAAATAGCCGTAGCAATCTTGAGCAAAAAGAATAAAGTTGGAGGCATGACACTACCTGGTTTCAAAATATACTACAAAGTTATAGTACTCCAAACAACATGATACTGGCAGAAAAACAGACATACAGACCAATGGGACAGAATAGGGAACCCTGAAATAAATCCACATATTTACAGTCAATTGATCTTTGACAACTGTGCCAAGAACATTCAATGGGGTAAGGACAGTCTCTTCAATAAATGGAGTTGGGAAAACTGGATAAGCACATGTTCAAGAATGAAATTTGAGACTTATCTCACAGCATATACAAAAATAAACTCAAAGGGATTAAGGACTTCATGTAAGACTTGAAATTTTAAGACTATGAGAAGAAAACATAAGGAAAAAGTTTCTTGACATTAGTCTGGGTAATGATTTTCTGGATATGACCCCAAAGGCACAGGCAATAAAAACAGAAATAGACAAATGGGGTTGCATGAACTAAAAAGCTTCTGAACAGCAAAGGAAACAGTAAATGGAGTGAAGAGACAATGAAGACACGACGTATGTTATGGGAGAACATATTTGCAAACTATACGTCTGATAAGGGGTTAATATGCAAAATATATAAGGAACTCAAACAATCCAACAGCAAGAAAACAAATAACTCGATTCAAAAATGGGCAAAGGACATGAATAGATATTTATCAAAATAAGACATACAAATGGTCTATAATAAAATATTCACCATCACTGATCATCAGAGAAATGCAATTCAAAACCACAATGATATAACACGTCTTACCTTTTATTTTATTTACTTTTCACTCATTTTTTGAGGAAAATTAGCCCTGAGCTAACATCTGTGCCCATCTTCCTCTACTTTATATGTGGGACACCTGCCACAGCATGGTTTGACAAGCGGTGCATAGGCCCACACTCAGGATCCGAACTGGTGAACGACAGGCTGCCAAAATGGAATGTGCGAAGTTGATTGCTGCGCCACTGGGCTGGCCCCCCTCATATCTTTTAGACTGGTTGTTATTAGAAAGACAAGAGGTAAGGGTATGGCAAGGGTGTGGAGAAAAGGGAGGCCTTGTACACTGTTGGATGGGATGAAAAGTGGTAGAGCCATTACGGAGAAAAGTATGGAGGTTCCGCAGAAAATTTAAAAATAGAACATGTAATTCGGTAATTCCTTTTCTGAATACATATCCAAAGGGAATGAAATAAGGATCTTAAGGAGATATCGCTATATCCATGTTCATTCCAGCATTATTCACAATAGCCAAGATATGCAAAAAGCTTAAGTGTCCATTGACAGATGAATGAATAAAGAAAATGTGATAAACACACATACATACACACACACACACACACACACACACATATATATATATATATATAATGGACTATTATTCAGCCATAAGACAAACAGAAATCCTATCCACAACAACTTGCATGAACCTGGAGGACATTATGCTAAGTGAAATAAGCCAGACACAGAAAGACAAATACTGCATGATTTCACCTATATACAGAATCAAAAAAAGTCACACTCATAGAAGCAGAGTAGAATGGTGGCTGCCAGGAGATTGAGGGTGGGAGAAATGGGGAGATGTCAGTAAAAGGGTAGAAAGTCTCAGTTACAAAGGATGAATAAATTCTGGAGATCTAATATAGAGCATGGTGACTAAAGTTAATAATATTATTTTGTATACTTGAAACTTACTAGGTGAGTAGATTATAAATGTTCTTATCACCCACACACAAATAACTATGTGAGATGAGGGATACATTAATTAGCTTAATTGTGGTAATCATCTCACAGTGTATATCAAAACATCATGTTGTATCCTGTAAATTGCTACTCTGCCTGCCGCATTGAGAAAGGACTAAGGGCAGGTGGCTGAAAGCAGAGAAACCAGTTAGAAGGTCACTGCAGTAACCAAAACAAGAGGTGATGGAGGCTTATAGCAGAATGGTGAGGAAAGGTGTGAAAAATGGTCAGATGCTGGATTTATCTTGAAATTAACAAAACTGACTGCTGATGAGATAAGAAATAAAATGGAGAGTCAAGGAAGAAACCAAGGTCTTTTGGCTTGAAAACCTAAAATAAACAAAAAACAAAAAAGATTACATTGCCTACTGAGATAGGGAAGCTCTGGAAGAGTGAATTTGGTTGAGGAGATATCAAGATTTCACTTTTGGATGTATTTTATATGAGCTACCTTCTAACCATCCCAGTAAAGATGCCAAGTATAGATTGAGTCTGTAGCTCAAGGGAGAGGTTTGCTCCAGAGGTATCAATTTGGAAATCATTAACATACAGATAATGTTTAAAGGCAAGAAGCTGAATGAGATTCCCAGTGGAGTGTTAACAAGCAAGGGAGTTGAGAAAACATCACTAAAATGTATTTAGTAGGGAGGGTCAGTGCATTAGGGAGAAAATCAGAGAGCTTAGTTTTCTCAAAACCAAATGCAGAAAGCATTTCAAAGGAGGATGGGTTGATCAACTGAGCCAAACGCTGCTAGTAGGTCAAGTGAAATGAGCACTGTGAACTAAAAACTTGAATTTAATCAACAATGTCTTTGGCAAGAAGAGTTTTAGTGGAGGAGAGATGGAGGAAAAGCCCAAACTAAAGAGAATTCAAGAGAGAACGGGGGCAGGCATAGGAGACAGAAAATATAGACTATAACTTCAAGGAATTCTGCCATTAAGCAAGGCAAAAAAGTAAATAAATAAAGTGGGAGAGGGGATACTCAGAGAAAAATGTTCAGGGAGAGAATACTTTTCATGTTGGAAGAAAATTACAGTATATTTGTATGTTGCATTTTGGGATAAACTAGAAAAAAATTATAATGCATGAGAATGAGGGGAGAATTGCTAGACTGACGTTCCTAAATAGATTCAAAGGCATGGACTCTAGGGCACAGGTGTGGGAAGAAGCCCTATAAAGAAGCAAGGAAGTTACATCTCTGGTCACTCCAGGTTTCTCAGAGAAATGATGTCATCATCTGAATATGAAGATGGAAAGGTGTGAAGAGAATGGAATGTATGACACATGAGAGAAGGTAGACTAGAGAAATCAGATTTGAAAGAGCACAAAGGGGCAAATTGCTAGCATGACTGAGTTTGATTTTACCAGAAATGTACACAGAGAATAAAACAGATCTCTAAGCTCACGTTTCACCAGAGAGAAGTCTGGCTAAGGATTGAAATTTCTTGCTACCAGAATGATTGTGTACGTGTGTGTGGTACTTATGAGTATGTATGTGTGATTTTACATATATTGAATTATAACATCCCGTTATAAACTGCATTCCCCACTCCATATGCCATGAGATCATTTGTTCAGCTCATAGAAATCTATCTCATATTTTTAAAAAGCCAGCCTTTCTTTGAAAGCTATCATACCACTTACATACATCTCCACTATGTGCAAATGTAGTATTTATTTACTGGGCATTCTTTTTGTAGAATTTCACTATGATATTAAATTCCTGAATGAGCATTTCTGTAATATATTCTTCTCTATCTGTGCTATTCCATAATTAGATAAACTTCAAGAAGTGAAATTGCTCATTAAATACTTGTATATATAAATATAGATACAGGTTGCTGGGACATCTATACATAACATAACAATAACACAACATGATCTTGCCATTGATACCAGTGTCCCAGATTCCCTAACCATGAGGTTTCTCTTATGCTATCTCCAAACAAGGCTGAAGGATGGTGTTAGGTGTCTCTTTCTCCACACAACCGTACCTTCAGCTAAGGAATCCGAACCATCTCATTAGCGCACCACAATTTTCATCACGTTAACTATCTTTTTAGATATGATGTAGCTTCCTGTGGTTTCTTAGGAGCGACTCTCTTAATCTGACTTATGACCATCCTTTCAATTAGGAATTCAAAGCAACTTTTACTAGCTTTATGCATAATTTGATCTTGATAACTAAAAATAAGTTGAGGATGATTATTAAAAGTAAAAATACTTTTAAGTAAGCCATAAAATTATAGATTTATGTTTCTACTTTGATACTTGATTGTTAAATTGACAAACCTCATTAAACTTGCATAATGAGTATTGATCAACCATTTTCAATATACTGTTCTCCAATATCATGCAGAGCATTAATTTTTGTTTAATTGGGATGTCAACACACTGTCACAAATTTTAAAAAATAATCAGCTATTCAACAATGATTACAGATCATATTAATCTGCCTATATGGATTTCAGCATCAATACAGCGTTAATATACCTGAGATAAAGAATCAAATGTTTCAAAATTACTTATGGGTAACAGTCACAGTTCAAACTATTCTTTGAGCTAGAAATGAGGTTTATAAAAATAACAGTCTGTGGAATGGGATATGTGTTGCTGCTGATAAGCAACTAAAAGAATGAAAAATAATATTAGAACTCTAGAGTCTCTATTTTGACCATTCAATATGTCCCACGTATGTGTTCTTTTTGGTGCAGGAATTGGAAATGTAATGAAACGAAGAACATCACAGATGAAATCACAAATAACACATTTAGGTTTGTGCTTTTGGAGTCTTACTGAAATAAACAAAATTCACTGAAATGAGAAAAGTTAATCTGTCTAGCCACACACTAAAGAGTCCATCCAGGCTTTCTATTGAGGAACCAGTCTGAAAGTGTCTGTTGATGGGATGGATATTACAGCTAAAGAAACAAAGATTCTATTTAAATATATAGAAAGAAGGATAAGCATGCAATAGTCTTTTCAGTCACATCTCCATACATACATTCACAAAGAACCATATTAATATGAGTGTATTTTGGCCCTTCTGTCAGAATGGTGTGCAGAAAGAAAACCCTGAAATTACTCTGATATCCTCTGAATCTTGTATGTGAGACACACTTAATTAGTCCCAAAGGAGTAAAAGTCTCTCATGGCAGATTGAGACCCAAGACTGAACCATCCATATGAGGCAATTTGAAAGGGAGCCATGCAAAGCTCCTTCCCAAAAGGATTAATCTCCTCACCTGCCACCTATAACTCTCAAATGTGATTCTCTACATCTGAAAGCCCTTCCACACTGAAGATGGAGATTAGCCTTCTCACACAAAACTCAGATTTATGTTGGAAAAATAGCACCTTATTTATTCTACAAATTCTGTTTATTACATAACATTCTGACTGTAGATTTGGGGAGAAAATGATGTAAAATTATTTCTTCCTCAAGTAATTCAAAGTTTTCTTCTATGTTACATATTCTATGTCCCATGAAATAGTAATTTTATTTCAGTTTGAAAAGGTAAATATAGTTTTAAAAAACACAGTCTGTACATTTTTTGCAGAGGCGTGGACTACCAATTCTAAAACTACATCCCTGTGTATTCTGAGATTAAGCAAATAAGTAAAAATATTGTGATATTGGGAGCAAGGTTCCTCAATGTCAGAAAAGAGAGTTACAAATATGGATATGGGGAATTCTACAATGAACTTTATTGTGTTCAAATGGAATTATAGATATTAGTATGAGTGCATAGTTTTCAATATCTATATAGTAATAGAAACAGTATTGTGATCATATATGTTTATAAGCATATAAATACATAGTTAAATGTATGTTTCTGTGTATGACTAGACATATGTATTTGTGAGATTTGTCAGCTTTTTAGAAGGCCTAGAAACAATTACACCCAAATGAAAATGATTCACCCAAGAGCCCAGATCTTGGTTTCTAAATTCCATTCTCCACCAAAAGAACCTTGGAGAAATGACCAATTTTGGCTAGGATAGGAAAATACACGGCGATTTTAGAACATATTATGCCAAACAGTAAAGAAGTACTCGGAGATTTATGGACACATGTCCAAAGGGTGCAGGAACCAGACTGAATGTGTTACCAGTGGCTACGGATGACACATCATTAAAAGAATGAGAGTAAAGGATTGTAACTCACTGATTAAAATAAGGACCTGTGATTCCTCATGTAATTAATGAATTAATTAATAAAAATGGCTTAAGGGCTTTCAGTTGCAGTAGAGAGAATGGAAGCCTTTTCCTTACAGTACAAAACCAACTGGTAAATATAGAAGGAATAATATAATTTATGATCACAATTTGATGATTATCCTAATAATAATTAAAGTAAGAAGAATCAATGGACGGTAAAAATTGAAGAGTGAATTTTGAGGAGTAAAAGGATAATTTCAATTACCCCGCAATTTACTTGCTATTTAAGAAAAAATATTAACTTTTCAATGGTCAAACTAGACATATACCAACTTAGCCAAAGTTGACATCGCCAGTAATGGAACAAATTGACCTCATACCTCATGAAATACACTGAAAAGAACAAAATATCCCTTACTGCATAATCTTGCCAAAAGTGCAATAAATTGAAAGGTTTTCTACAAATATATGGTCATTATTTGTGCTATTTAAAATGACTGAAGCTATGTGTCTGATTAAAGATTACAAAAGGAACATGAAAACTGAATGTAAGGGATGATCTGGAATTTGGCTATGAAAGACGCTATTGAGACAACTAGCAAAATCTGTATAAGGTCTGTCGATTAGCTAACAGTATCCTATCCATGGTATTTTCCTCATTTTATAAGTATACAATGGTTATGTCAGAGAACATCCTTGTTCCTAGGAACACTAAAGTACGATGTAAGGGCAACAATTCTGCAACAGAATCTTTAATGTCTCATCCAAAATAAGAAAATAGTATATTAATGTAGACCTGGAGAGGGGGCAGTAAAAGGTGAGTGTTACCATTTGGAGAATCAGATGGAAGAGAAGGTAGGAATTCTTTGTACTTTTCTTACAACTTTTCTCTAAGCCTGAAATACCGTGTCCAAAGTAAAATTTAAATGAAAGTAATGCCACTTACTGTATGGAATGTCTTGGAGATTTCAAATGAACATTATAATATTGAAGGATTTGCAAATAATTTTTAACATTTTGTTTGGCTATTATTTCTAAAACTCTAATGAGTAGCTATATGTGCCCACTCAATTGTTGCCAGAAATCTCTGCATTGTAGATTCATCAGAATTTGCACAGCTGTAAAAATAAGTGATCATTTATTTTCATTCCAAAATGCATCTATACATATCCTTTTGGAATATCATAGAAAAGAGTGTGGTGATCAAGATGAGGTTTCTTGTTTCTGGCCAAGGTGCTCACCTAAAAGCAGCAAAACCTGCCTAGAAGTGCTGTATGTTAATACTCAGCGCTGGATGTTAACACCCAATAAGTGTGAAGATGTAGGGTAACAGGCACACTCTAACTACTGGAGTGAGCATGTAAATTAGTGCAACATATCTGCAGGGAAATGTCCCAATATTATTGTTAGGACAATAGCAAACTAAGGAATTTATCCTAAGAAAACAATTTGTTAACTGCACAAAAATGTATAAAAGGATAGTAGACACCATACGATTTATACGCAAAACTATTGAGAACCATTTAATTGTCCATCATTGTAGGACTGGTCTGAGAGTAGAACACGTAAACGATAGAACAGGCTGTGTAGCAGACAAGTCAAGAGTCTGAGTACTGAAGTCAGGCAGCCTAAATCCGTGTCTCGGCTCTTCTACTTACCAGCTGGGTAACATTGGTCAGATCACTTACTCCCCTTTAAGCCTCCATTCACGCATCATAGGATTATTGAGATTGTTAAAAGAGACAAAGTATGAATTTCATAGGGCTTTTGTGGGAGTCAGGTACATAAAATACCCAGCACAGTGCCTGGCATGTATTAGATGCAAAATAAAATTTAGCCATTGTTTTGTTTTATTGTTAATTTATACTCACACAATGGAATTCTCTGCAATTATTACATTCCATTGTGTCTACCTACATACTACCTATGTATATTAATTTCATATAATATGTAAATATAACATTGTTAAAGTGAAAAAATTGGTTTCAGATAGCATTGAAGTATGATTCTTTTTCTGTGTGTGCATATCTCCATAGAACTATCTTCCGGGCGACAATCTAAATATTAACACATAATATTCTTGTTTTTCTTTACATCTTGTTTTCTTTTAAGTGAACATGTAGTAATTTTATAATCTGGAAAAAAAGGAGAGTCATTTACATTAAGAAACTGCCATCCTCAATGCTTAATTCCTCCCTTTCATCTTAATCTCATTTCTGATTTCCATTGCCCAGAGGAACAGGAAGGCACACACACTGCATTCCTACAACTGCTCCGAGGGAAGACAGCGCTTGACAAGAGCACCCTGCAATCACCCAGCTCGTAGGCCTCTCTCATTCTGGCCAAGTGACTGATTTATTTTATACAGGCATTAAATTTTAAATTAATCCTTAAAAATCTCCAGTTGACTATTTGAACTTTTCATGAGAGGGTTTGAGTGTATTGATAACACCTGCACTTAAGGATTTTTTTAAATTAAATATGTGCTGTGTTTGTACATAGTAGGTGGGAAACCATATGGTCTCAAAGAAATTAGGTATGATAACTTAAATCAAAAAAGTAATGCAGTTTTTAACACAAGTTGTGTTTTTATGGAAAGACAAATATTAAGTAAGCAGAAAACCATGTATTATACTTTATAAGATGCCATTGATGGTAAGGTGCACTATTATTTTATGTCCTCCAAAAGAATGAAAGCAAAAGTGGTTTTGTCACATTTATTGTAACAAGAATCCTAACTTCAGAGATGTTAAATATGAAAAGAAATAAAAAATAAAACCCACTCAGTTTTAGAAGAATAAATCACCATATTTTCATAGAGGCTGTGTTTCTTAGCATGGAATTATGGAAGTTACTGCATCAAATCCTATGAGACGCATTAAAATGGGGTTCTTCCTGTTTTAATTATTGGCTATCAACACAATGCGCATGAAATTGAATCAGTGTATATAATGAAAAGGGTTAAACCTCTAACCGGATGAATATTCCAGTGAGCCCCCTCCACAATTAAAACATGAAGGGCTAATAAAAAGTTGAAGCACAATGTGGTGGGTTTTTTTCCTGGTTACAGGCTAATAAAACAATATTCTCTGCACAAATATTTTTTCTTCCCCATCCAATACAAACCAGTGCTTAATGGAGAGTCAATAACCTTATTACGAAAATTGGTCTAAATCAATAGTGTACAGACAGTGGTTAACGATGCTAGGTAGCCTTTTCAAATGCATTTACTGACAGCATCCCATCCCTCTGGTCAGGAGTTATTGGGAACACATCTTGAAAAGCACACTGTGATATAAAGAATGCATGCAGATGCCTAGTGCTCGAGACTAAATTTAATCACCTCCTGCTTGCGACCATTTGGCAGCTTTGAGAAAGTTCTCTTCTAACCAGCTCTCTGAAGCCGAGCTATTAAAGCACTAATTAAAGACAGTGCATGGAAGACACGAACACTAGGAGTCTGGGGTAATTGGCTACAAAAAAGACAAGGCTGGAACACGTCACTTTGTCTGCTTCTCCTGATTAGACTCTAATTCGAATACCAATATTTCACTGCACGCCAAGGTGCTCTGGGAGAGATGTCTGCCTCTCTCTCGGTTGAATGGATGGCTCTTGTGTGAAAAGGGAAAAATAGCAATTTTCTTTTATATTTAATCCTCTGAAACCCTCAGGATCAACAAGGAAGTCCACAAAACCTTTCCTGTGCATCTTGATACAATTTATTAAAGATGAGGAAAATAAAGAAAAAATAACATCTAATGAAACAAATAAGTAATTCTGTGCAATGGCAGTTGCCCAGCAAGCCCATCATGGAGCAACAGTAATTACATTTGAAGAGCTTATGTGCTGCCTGATAAAATGGTTCAAAACGTAATGTGTCTAGTTCTCATCTACTTCGAGCTTTCTTCATAAATGAGACACACTAGAAGGGGTTCAGAGTGGGAGAAGAGAAGAAATTGGGGGAGGAATGTATTCACAAAAGTTCTAAAGTATCTCCCGTGCTCCAGACACTTCCCTGAGCACCGAACACGTGCTTTTACTTAACCCAGTCAAAACCCAGTGAATGGGAATTCCTTCTTTCTTGATTGATGAAGAATTTGAGATAAATTAGGTTATGAATCTACCTAGGATATCCTGTGAAATAATCAGTGAATTTCAATCTAAAAGGTAAGGAAACTGAGGAATGGAAACGAAGCATTTTTGCTAAGGATACCCAGCAGTCAATTCTGGATTCAAGATTTGAGCCCAGACTCTCTTACTGCAGTGTACATATAAACTACTAAACATGACCATTAGTCGTCACAAGGGCAAAAGTCCTTTTCAATTATGTGATCACTAAATTCGTGCTATAATATCTATAAAATTTAAGTAGATATGATACTATTAAACAATGCCAATTCAATTCTTCATAATGCCTATTCTGTTTCCCATGATAATGTATTTCAGTCACTACAGAAACAGCCCAAAGACCATGTTCCACAGATGTTGAAATAGTGACATCATCTTCATACATGACATATTGGCTCAACAAAGTCAGTTCCATAATCTTTTAAAGACAAGCCAGTTCATGTGTCAGACTTTGGAGAAAAACCGAATGTAAGTAAATATTCAAGGCTGAAAAGTAACTCTGAATTTGGCCTCTTCACCAGAATTCATTGTCTTTGAGATAATTTTAAAACTTGAGCTTGGAATGAAAGATGTGTTCTTCAAAGTCCCCATTTAAGCCAGCACTCACACTTCAGAAAAGAGAGGAGGCTATTCTGCAAAGACAGAGGAACAATCATTAAAGATTCTAGAGTAAAGTCTAGATGAAGGGGTGAGAAGTCATTGGGTCTGGACTCATTGCAGGAAAAGGGCCATAAGAACAGGCAGCTGGGGCAGCTGAAGAGGAAATTCGAGAAAAGAGAAAAGATACGACTTTTACCCACCATGCCTCGCCCACCCTCCTCCACTCTCTTTTGTCTATCTCCTCTTTGACATATTCAATAAAGTCTATGTTTGTCTTTGTATCAGTGAACTATTTTTGAAGCCTGAAAGAGTTGTCAAGAAAATGCATGTGAGCAAGGTCTATCCAGACGAAGAAAGTGCCATGATAATGTAAGACTCTGGTATTTCATGGAAGACAGAGGGAGTAGACAGACAGCTTTTAGTCTCTTGGGAACATCCAATCAGCAGATAGAGTCAGAGCTTCACCTGTCAAGGGCTCAGAACCAACACCTGGATTATACAATCAGAAGTCAAGAGATCTGAAAAAACTTTCAATATAGAAACCAAAAAGAGGAAAGCAGGGACCAGCTTGCTGGCATAGCAGTTCAGTTCGAGTGCTCTGCTGTGGCAGCTGGGGTTCACTGGTTCAGATCCCGGGTGTGGACCTACCCACTGCTTATCAAGCAATGACAGGCATCCCACATATAAAGTAGAGGATGATGGGCATGGATCTTAGCTCAGGGGCAATCTTCCTCAGTAAAAAGAGGAGGATTGGCGGCAGATGTTAGCTCAGGGCTAATCTTCCTCAAAAAAGAAAAAAAAGAGGCAAGCAATGAGCACAGTCTTACAGGAACTCTGCCACTACCATCTCACGTTCAGCATAACCCAGGTCGTTTTTGCTTATTTGCACGTTTGTTTTTAAAGTAATGGCTTCATCTGTGCTTTTTCACTCCCTTTTCAAAGTGAGAGCTTCCCCTCTTGGTCAAGGTTAATTGTCCATTTGTCTTCCTCTGACCTAGACTTTACACAGTGCTACAAATCTTAGTGCAAGCAAACCTCAGGCAGATATTCATGAAAAGCACTCAATCTGAGTCACACACCCTCTTCTGGAGTCCTACTGCACCCTGTGGATACCTTATTCATACCACTTATGCACTGGACTAAACTTGCTGCAACTGTGGCTACATGGAGTCAGTTTGCAGGAAAGTGGGAGGTACTCTATGCAAGGTAAAGAGAATAGTTTCCCTGGTAGTCCTTTCCTTGAAATGTGCTGCCCGGGACACAGAATTCAGTGTTACTGGGGCAGTGAGGAAGAGGGCATATAGGAGGTGAGATATATTTGACATCTCTGCCCACCCCAGCATATTGTAAAATCCTTGTAGGCAAAAGCATACTTTTCAGCACTTAGTACAGTTCCTGGCTGGTGGTATGCTCTTGATATGTGTGTTTCTTATGTTGAAAACGTATTAACTAATGAGAGAAAAAATGAAAAAGCATCCAATTTTATTAAGAAACAAAGGATTTGACATAGTTTTGAATTTGTTAAATAGATAACATAATGAGTAGAGCAGAAAGTTAATAATTAAAGTAGAAAGATACATTCAAAAAGAGCAAATTGTGGCTGCTGTGGGGGCCACTGTTGCCAACAAGACACCAATGAGGTTGAGGAAGCAAACGCTCGCTGTGTGGAGTTAGTTTAGGCCCTGAAGTCTTTCCGCTGAAAAACAGTAGCACGGAAGCAGAATCATACAGTGAGGAAGGGGCGTATAGAAAGTGAGATATGCAACTGAAACATGTGAGGATGTTAGGTACACCTGACAATCCAGATGGTACTGGACACGAGTGTGCAAAACAATGTGTCCGTGAAAGAACACTAAACAAGTTGCATCTGAT
This sequence comes from Equus przewalskii, assembly GCF_037783145.1. Taxonomy (NCBI): domain Eukaryota; kingdom Metazoa; phylum Chordata; class Mammalia; order Perissodactyla; family Equidae; genus Equus; species Equus przewalskii. The sequence goes on along the minus strand of NC_091837.1, from coordinate 87,987,555 downwards.
GAGAAGAGGGCACGGCAGATGTATTCTGATGCTCTGGACCAGGGCTCTCCATTCCTCAGGTCACACTGGTTCCAAGGCTGATACTACACTTAGTTTCTTAAGTTTATTATTTGCATCACACATGGTATCACATACATCATTACATAATTTTTCAGGTTCTTAATCCTTCATACTTATTTTGACCGTTGTGCTTTTCAAGTACTTATATATATTACTGAGAACAAAACCCTGAATGAGAAAGGAAACCGAGACAGGTAGGGGAAATGAGTTCCAGCGTGCTAAAGACCCCCAGGATCACAAAGCAATATATTGGCTAGAACCACCAACTAGAATTTAAATGTCCTTTTCCAGCACATTTCAACAATATTGGAGTGTTTCTTCAAGGCAGGATATAGACAAATGGAGCAGAGAAACAGAATTGAACATTGACACCCTTCTCTGGACACCGGAATATGGTATTGCTTAACCAAATGCTATTATAGGTGACTAACGCATTAAAATATAACATAAATATTTTACTAAAATAATAAAAGTACATAAATTTTAAAGAGACATTAAGAAGCATATTTGAAATTGATTTTACAGTTAAGACTCATTTCAGAAGAGACTATGCAAAAGTAAAATAAAATAAGCTAACTAAAAAGAGAGGCGAGGATAATAACTCTAATATCAACCACTTCAGCATTGACTTGAATTCTCTCTTGGATAACAACAATATCCTTGAAGTGTATCTTTTTCTTTTCTGAAACATAAGTATATTAGTTTACTTATGCTGCATAACAAACTACCACAAATTTATCAGCTTAAAATAACAGCCACTCATTATTTCACGGTCTCTGTGGGTTGGGAATCCAGGCAACATCTATCACTTATCTGGTTCCTCTCATCAAGGACTCACAAAGTGACAATCAAGGTGTTGATTGGGCTGAATTCTCATCTGGAGGCTCAGCTGGGGAGGGGTCCACTTCTATGCTTACTCAAGTTATTGACAGAATTGATTTCCTTGTAGCTACAGAGCTAAGGGCTGCGGATTCTTGCTGCCAGCTGGAGGGTGTTCTTAGCAACCATAGGCATCTTGCAGTTCCTACAGGCCACCCACCATTCCTTGACACATGGACACATACTTCCTCAAAACAATCAGGAAATTCCTTCTTGAAGTCTTTCAACTCAAGAAGACTCAGTTCTTTTTTTAAGGTTTTCAGCTGATTAAGTCAGGCTCACCCAGGATAATCTCCTTCTTAATCTATTGAATTTATTAATTTGAGATCTTAATTACATCCATAAATCCCTTCACCTTTGCCATAGAAGTGGCATTTCATTACTTTTGCCTTATTTCATTGTCTAGAAGCAAGTTATTGGCCCCACTCACACTCAAGGGAAAGGGATTATACAAGGCATGGACAGTAGGGGTTGAGAACTATAGTGATCCATCCTGGGGTGTGTCCAACTTGACCAGGGGGAGAGAATCCAAGGGGGAAGTAGGTGTGATTCAACTCAACTGTGTTTACTAAGATACTTTGGAACACTTTTCTATTAGAAATAACAGGGTCTTTAAACTAGCTGCTATTAAGATGCTCTTTTACTATTCTGTTGCTATTGCTTTTTATATGTCTGTGCAGAATCTTCAGCAGCTCAGCTGCACTATTATATTCCTGGTCCCAGGAGGTTGCTCCAGCTTGCTTAGTTTTGAATTCCTTAAAGTTGTAAACATGCAAATATGAAAACCACTACATATTTTTTATAAGGTACAAATACTATTTTTGAGATTGAGTTAAGTTTATGTGAGGAACTATATGTATGAGGCCACAGGGTCATCTTTATTAGCTTGAGAAAATCAGTCTGAATAGAAGCAATAATTAATGTTTGTGCAAGAAAAGAAAAGCTCATGGAAGTGTTATTCCAAAGAAAATTTCTTTGTGTGTGCATGTGTGTCTGTTTATCTTGAAACTGTAATCTGAAATATTAGAAATCATTGGGCAAAACATGTCATCATAAATTTTGTCTATATCTTCGTAATTGTTAAAGCTGAAAACCGCACTAGCAGTGGAAAGTAAAGAAAAACATGGCTGCAAGAAAAGTAAAGATAAAATGTCTTACATGGTGCTCCTGCATATGTAGCATTCTTATTCTCAAATAATTCCCAAGATAAAATACAGGTAACTTCCCTTCTAAATGTCAAATGAAAATATTTTAAAAATCCTAATAAATGTATAGTAGGAACTACAAATAAAGGACATATAATCTAATTATGGCAATGAAGTATATTTTTTATACATTTTTCAGATTTAAGTACAACCATCATGCTTCTTGTATTTATTAGTAAACATTCAAAAAAGAATTTATGTTTTCATCATTTTCTCAGTACTGAGAAATGTAGTCTTATATGGCTTGGTTATTACTTCAATTGAGGGGTAAATTAGAGGGGAACAATGACTACAGCTTGATATTTGCCAGGGTTGGGAGAGGAGTTGTGGTCCTGTATGTTCTGAAAAAAATCATAGTTAGTCCCCTCTCTTCCCCATTCAAGAAAAGTAACTACTAAGAAGAACAACTAGGAATATATGAGGTTGTTGCCCTGAGACAAAATACCAACATTGACAACAATTCTCTGAACTTTGGGGACTATGAAACCAGTTTTGACTTTCGTTTCATTTTAATAACACTTTTTAAAGTGTTCTCAGCTCTCTTTGAGTTCACACTCAGTTTCTTCCTCTCTGCCTGGATATGAAGCATCAAGCCCAGAAGCTATGACTGGTTGCTCCTGGGTGGAAGCAGGACATAAGGAGGGAGGAGAAAGGTGGGAATCACAGTGAAAGTGACAAGGAGGAGACTAAATCCTCCAGGGCACCTTCCAGGGCACCCCCACTCTGAGCCCGTCCCTGCTTTTACTCTGTCTACACTGTAGCTGGTGCCTAGAACTTACTAACTTCTGGATCTGCAGCAAGAATAAATGACATTTAAAATTTTTGTTTGTATCCTAAGGCTGTAAGTGTTAAAGCATGTTTTTTGAGTGAATTGTCATTATAGTCTTACTAGTTTAAAATCCATCATACCATAAATATATATGTTTTGATACATAATTATTAAATATAATAACTATAGTTTTATTGAGCATGCTTCTGATAATGACATGGATGGAGAGGTTTTTAATTACTTCATATACCTATAGATGAATATTATTTTTGCTAGGCTTAGGGTTCTGCATCAATTCCATTCCTATATAATTTTTTATTTTATAGAAGTAAAAGCTAAGAAAGCTTTTTTACCTAAATAAGTTTACGGGAAGGGAAAGAGTGTTCTTGCTTTTATAATGCTCTGTTCTCTAAAACATATTCCTATTGTTATATTAACACTGTTGTAGCAATTGTTCTCATAATTATCAGCTGGAAGCTTGATTAGTTCTCCTTCAATTTAGTTGAAAGCAAACCAGAAATTATCTATGTTATGAAAAGTTTTGTTATCAGAATATTGTCAGGTCGTTGAAGTCATTGACTTTTTGTCTGTTTGATTTGTGTTTCTTCTTGGCATTTCTGAGATTTTGAATCTTGGAGCTTTGGGATTGTTTTAAGTTAAAATCCAGAATGCTTGTGAGGTCTGTCTTTTGTATTAGGCAGGGAAAAGATGATGTGAAAGAAGACAGGGAGAGAACGATGGGAATCTGGGATGAAGCTCACCTCAGTTCTGTTCTCAGGTTGACCCATTTGTAAAAGAAGGGAAACGAAAGTTGAGAATCTGAAAAGTACTACCCTAGTTTGAAGACCACTGTCGTAGAGAAGCCTACTCCTGAGCATTTTCACTAGGGAATTCCAGTTGAGCAAACATTTGTTGCAGATAAACATGCACATGCTGTTTTCAACTGACAGATTCAGACTTATCAACCTACAGTGTGCAACCTACCACGTAGTAGACACTGTGTGCTGCACAAGGTTCAGAAAAATTAACAATTTACTTATAATAATGGTCTAGTAGGAAGTAGAGATTAGACTTCAGGCCTACTATATATTTGGAGTTCGGTCCAATTCATCGTGATGTTGTTCATAAAATTAAGGCTTGGAACAGAGCAGAATGTGTTCAAATGTTCAAAAGAAGAAAATGGAAGGTGTTTCAAAATATTTAAATCATATACAACTCTGTCTTTCCTCTTAGTGGAAATGGTCCTCTCTATCCTCATGGACATGCCAGCATTTTCTGCTGGCCCAAAGAAAGAACTAAAGGTCATTCTTTTTTACAGAAACTAGTCCAAATGACAAGGGTTGTAACAATACATTTGGACATCAAAGTACAGTGTCATGAGTCAGAAGAGCCAGAAACAAAGAGAACTTTCATCTTGTTTCAACCATATTAATACAGTCTAAATAACAAGTGGACAAAATTTTAGCAAAGTGTGGTTATTTGGAGCAAAGGCAGGGTCATCCCTTGATTATTTCTACTGAGCCATCAGGTTCACAGTTCACCCTTAAATCGAAGATTTTCCCATATTAAGTTGACGCAGGCAGGACATTAATACACATCCTCAGTTGAGGATACCCATAGGCATTTGTAGATTTTAGTTGAAGTACTTTTTTATTACAACTCTTCCTTTGAATAACTTTCACCCTGCATTTAACATAAGACTAGCAATATTTATGTATCATTTCTTGATAAAATTGTTAGGTCACTTTTATCCATTCTGTGAGTATGGGTTTGGAGATATCTCAGCATATTAAGAGTCCTTCTCATCTTTCCTACTCCAGCCTTCAGAGAACTGCTGGTTTTATGGCCTCTTCTCTTCATGTCGCAGCCCTTGAACTTCACAGTATTTGATATTCTACCATTAAACACTTTTTCTCTCACTGCTTAAAATAAAATAAATTTGTTCCAGCAAACCTAATACTATTACTTAACACCATTTACAAAGCCAACATTTGGCTTGCTTTTTCTACTATTTAACCTTTCTCTAGATCATGATAAGAAAGGACCAACTACTTCTAAGTCTTATGTTTTCTACTCAGAACTTCAAAATCACAAGAGATGGTGTTTCAGTCTAATCTGTTCCATCCTACCTCACCTCTTTTGGTATCACCTGTTGTTCACAACAAATCTGGAGAAATGGAGAACAGTTGGTATTCTTCAGGATCACAGACAGAGAAACTCTAAAGGACCATATAGGAGCATGTTTTGGATGGATGGCATATTGTTTAATATCTTTACTCCTTGATATAAAGAGAGCGCCAAAAAACATATTTGGTGAATGGAGTTCCTTCTAAATAGCCTTTAGTGAGGAGTCATCAAAAAGTGTGGTTTGTCTTTTATTCTGGAGACAACACTGGGATTTCCTTTACCTATAATGGACCAAGTACCCTCCTGGATTTCACGAGTCTTGTGTTCTTTAGGAGACTTGAGAAACTTCAGAACAAGAATTTAAGACACTTGTTTTGTATCATCTCAGAGAAATATTGAGAAATAAGCATAGGCTGTTCTCCTCTATTATGATATATACTGTACTCACTAAAGTATTCTTTAAACATCAGGCATGTAAATCACCCTCCACTAAATGGAATTTGGCCCAATAAAGACATTTTTTCATTATTAATAGAAGCTGAATTTTATGCCAGATTCACGATATTAACTGCAGCAATGTCTTGTTCTCTATCAATGATAAGTTTTGGTACAGTGAGTTTAAGACACCATTGAACTTTTACAAGCTTCTCTTACTCCTGATATTCTTCATGAATACTCCCCAGAAGAGGGAAAGGAGGCATATAAAAGTGTGGTGTCAACGAAGCTAAAGACTTTAGAAAAAAACATACTAAAAATGAAAATTATATGATTTGTTAATATATTAAGAGTAAGAAATTGGGAGTATTTGAGATTCTTGTTAAATATGCGTCAAAATTTGAAAGATGTAGATGTTCCTTAAGGTGCCTATGGTTCATCACCTAAAAGCTTTTATTGTTGAAACGCTAATGAAACTCTGAATGAAAATAGAAACAAAAATTCTGGGTGAACTAATCCAACCAAAATGCCCTTTACTTTTCCCAGAAAACTCCTGGAAGGGCTTTCTATTCAAGTGAATGTCAAAGTCATTGTTGGGTAGTACATCTAAGAAGTTCATTGCTCTGTCGATTTTGCTGAGCAAAATCACCTTTGAATACCTATCATTTCTATTCAAAGTATTGGATTTGATTTTCTTTTTCAGTGCCATTCCAAACAAGCAAATTCAATATGGTCACATTTTTTCCTCTCTAAAACCATAGGTTATAACAGTTAAATTGATGGATCATATTTTTAAGTATCAGAAAATGAGAAAATATTTTTAAAGGCAGGACTTCTTAATATTTATTTCTAAATTTTCATATGTTTATGTACTGAATAGCAATGAATACATACAAATAATTGCATATAGTCATTATTTGAATTTGCATTTAAAGTGATTTCATGTACTAAGACTACAAGGCTACGCAATCAAATGATAGCAATTTATATTGAAAATAACAAAAGAATTTATATTCACAATCTTTTCTGTGTGATTATGTAAATGACTTTTAGGTTTTAATTAAAAACTTCCTTTGTAGAGATCTATGACAGTTCTATAATTTAGTTCACTATGGTATTTTGAGGAGAGGAGAAAAATTATTACTAATTAATTTTAGAGCTATTTCCATTGGTGCTTTTATTTACAACCCCTTTAGCTCAGAACTCAGAAATTATTTTTTTCTAAGGTAGAGTACAATTGGACAGAGAAATAAACAACCAGTTTTATTTTTCTTAATAAGACTTACCTTTCACAATTGAATAGAACTGTAATAGTTTAGGGAAACAAAAGTGTGATCCTGACTTACTAGATGTCTAAATCCTCATTTTTATAGCATTCACCTAGTCTTTGGAATTTAGTCAACACCATGGCAGACTCCCCAGCAAAACCTGTAAATCACAAATTATAGGTCTCAGTAAATCTTTAACACTATCCTTTTTGGTATAAATCATTTGCAAATCATCGAAACATCACTTAATGATGTCCAAATTTATGTGAGTTTAGATTGATTCCAGTCAAACAGCATCACTTGACATCTGATAATTAAAATAGAAGGTAGAGATAAATCAAAAGTACATAACCCCTAATGATACAAGGTGCTTATTTTTAGAGCAGATTACTGGATTTCCACATTTATATACACATTTGTGTGTGTGTTTCAAAAATACATGACGTAAAATTCCATGAGATCTATGTTTTTGAGTTCTGGGGTCTTAATTATAAGTTTTTAAGCCTTGGGTAATTAAGTAGACATCTATTTCATTACAGCGTGCAATTTAAATGCCCACTTCTAAGAACACGCAGATAGGTTTTTCTAGAAATATTTTTTTCCAACCAACCTGAATACAAACAGCTGTAATTCAGGTATGTTTAATCTAACTGAAAGTCAGATGGAATTTAAGATGAAGTTGTGTTTTAAAACTATGCATGCATATACATTTAAGCCATGCATATAATATACACATTTAAGTTAGAAGAGAAGGTTAAATTAAAAATTACAAGTGAAGAAAAACAGAATAAGCCATAAGACAGTACCAATAACCACGATTAAAAAAGCAATATTATTTCCAAAAAGAATAAGGCAGCAATTGTCAACAAGACATTTTTGAAGTTGGAAGCCCTATGAGTGCATAAATTCAAGTGTTTTGCCTATAGATGATTTATAGGACCTAAATATATTGTACATTAAAGAGTAACTTTCATTTTGTTTAATATCTTATTTTGTAATTTTTAGGACTCTTTGTATACAAGCCAAATAAACCCAATCTGGCTAACTTGAACAGAAAATGTATACTGGATTTACATGAAGAGGCTGCAAGAACTGAGGGGAAAGCTGAAAAGTCTCACATCAAAGAGCAGAGCCAAAGCACTGCAATGATCTATGAAATAGAAACGAAACTAGAGTTCAGTTTATTCCTTACTATTAAACTCTTTTGTTGTCCCTGGGTCATCATGTCAAGACTCATAATTCAAGAAGAAACCAGAATTGAGTTGGTGAGATGAGGCACAGCAGTTGTCTGACAAAACCCTCTTCCCTGCTTCCTGATCTCGTGACTCGGCCACATTTCTCAGTTAACTCTTCCCCCTACTTGTGGCCATGCGACAATATTCTCCTCAAGTGTGGTGATGTGGACCAGTTTCCAGCCTACTTTTGATGGCTAAGTCCCTGCCCTCTCCATCCTTCCTTTAGCTAGAACACAAATGTGCCTGAAACTTTCTTTTTCCAACAGAAAGGGACAAGGCCCTAGTGGATGATGGATAAATAGGAGAGAAATATGCTAGGTCTCCGAATGACCTTGTAAAGCAGAGTCAGCTTGAACTACTATGTGGAAGAGAAATAAGCTCTTATTTTCTTTAAACGACTGAATTATTGTAGGTCTAGCCTTAGCTTAATAACTCTACCTAGCTTGGGTTATATGCCTACAGCTTGGAATATCAAAAGAAAAGGCATTTATATTGACCATCCCACCAAGGCTACACAAAATGGTGGAAAGGTAACATCTTTGAGTGAAATAGAGACATTGGGCTGGCAAAATGTCAGGTGTCTTTGATAATTAGTACAAGAGGGATGGTTGAAATGGAAGGAAGAAGGGCCCATGTTCCTGTTTAAGGAAAGATGTCTCTCTATCCTCTGCTCTCTTTTTTTCCACATACCCAAGAATTCAATTTTGAAATGGGTAATTCCCTTAGGCATACAAACTGCTTAAAAAACAAAACAAACAAACAAAAAAACCTCCCTTAATCCTATCCGTTTTTACTTACTATCTCATTTCTGTGCTTGCCCTCTTTAGAGCAAAACTTCTTGAAGTGTCCATAGCTACTATCTCCAGGACTAACTACCATTTTCTCTGTTATAAAGCGATGAACTATTTCACATCTAAAGTCACAGAGGATAATATAAATAAGTCATATACTCAATTTTACAGGAAAAGATATAAAACGTTAAAAACAAAGTGAAAGTGTTCTGTGTATTTCCTTGATCATTTTACTAAACACACACACACACACTGCCCCCGCACTGCAAAATAGAAACTGTGCTGAATTTGGCATTTGTCGTTCTTCTGCATGTATTTATACTGCTACTTCATGTGTATAACCCCAAAACAAGACTATTTGATTTTACAGCTTTGGAAATTTTTGCAAATAGTGCCTTCCTGAATTGATCATTCTGCAATTTACTATTTGTTTCAATATTATGTTTTAAAATTTATCCATGTTGATACACGTAGTCACATAGTTCCTACAAATCCATTTTCTCTCTCATGTTCACTTGATGAATATAACAAATAAATTTATCATTCTTTTTTGAACGTCCTTTATTATATACACATACATACATATATTACATCAATATGTATAAATTTATGTATGCATATTATGTATATATAATTACATATATAATTATAGCTATGAGAATTTTATCCTATAAATAATTTTTGTGCACTTCTTTGAAAATCTCATTTGTGGAGTTGTTTAGAAATGGAGTATTCATGTCTTTCATCAAGTCTAGAAAATCTTCATGCATTATCTCTTTGAATAGTACTTCCCATTCTGCAACTCTGTTGAATTCCTACTCATCTTTTATCCTCATCTTTAACCTCACTTTTCTATTTGCTATGTCTTTGTCTATCATCTAGTTTTCCAATTCACTTTCATCTATGCATACTATCTAATCTGCTGTTTATCCAGCCATTGCATTTGAAAGAATAAAAATATATATGAACTATAATTATATTATAAAATTATGTATAGATAAATTATAATCATATAACTACATTATATAATTTTTATTTTTTAAATATATATATTATTTCTTTCTCTTTTAAATATGTCTTGCCTTTTTTTGGTCTGGTATATTCCTTATGTATTTGGTTCCATTTTTATTTCTTTGATAATTCATATATGCAAACTAGCATCTATACATGCTAATTCAATGACTAGGAATGTGAGAGGTTGTTTCTTTCTGCCGTTTGTTGTTTTGCTGACCCCTATGGTCCTGGAGGCTTTCTTTTCATGTGATTTGAATTAGACTGTGAAAGCATCTTAGTGTATTTCTCTACAAAATTTTGTTGTTTTTGTCTAGCCAGATCTGCTAGGTTGATTTTAAGCCCAGCACAGCACCACACATTGCAACAAACAGAAACTGCATATTTGAACATTAAATTGAAAGCAGGCCTGTTGTTACCAATTCTTAGGTGCGATTTTTATCCTGTTCAGCAGTCAAGTGAAGAGAGACAAGATTTCATATTGTTTCTCTTTGACAGTGACCAGAATTATTTTCATTTCCATTTTTTCACTGAAGTTGTAGCCCTTCAATAGGACTGGCTATTTGAGAGAATTTCAGTAAAAACTCCATGCTTTGCACAAGTTCAAAGTCTTGCCTCTTGTCTTCCTCTATATTACAATTAAAGAAAGTCTCTTTGATACTGAGACTGGTAGTGCCCCCAGGAAAGTTAAAACCACGGAGACCACTTAAGATTCTTCCTTTCCACCTCATCCTCATTGTTGGCCCTGAGGAATTTCTCTTACTTTCTTGCCAGTTTATCTACATCTTTAAAATAATGTTTATTTTATATTACCCATCACTTTTTACAAGTTTTATAGGTTAAGTTTTTCCATGATACCATTATAAGGTCTTTCTATTGTGTAACGTAATTGAATATATGAAGATGAGGAGAAATATTCATTAAAATTCTATTCAATATTTTATAGCATCATATACTAATTTTGTTTTTTAAGCTGTTTTTGAACAAACATGTGGCACGTACTAGTCTTTAAAACCATTTTAGGGGCCGGTTCGGTGGTGCAGCTGTTAAGTTTCCATGTTCTGCTTCTCAGCAGCCCGGGGTTCACAGGTTCAGATCCCAGGTGCAACACGGCACTGCTTGGCACGCCATGCTGTGGCAAGGGTCCCACATATAAAGTAGAGGAAGAGGGGCACGGATGTTAGCTTAGGGCCAGTCTTCCTCAGCAAAAAGAGGAGGACTGGCAGTGGTCAGCTCAGAACTAATCTTCCTCAAAAAAAAAAAAATTAGTTGTGAGTTGCAGTAATTGAAATACTCATATGGCAGTGAAAATTAAAGGAAAATTAGGCTGATCTCATCAAGATGGCGCTGTGAGCAGACATTGAACTCGCCTCCTCCCACGAACACAACCAGGTTACAACAATTTTGGGAAGAATCACCCTGGATTGAAAACTGAAACCTGGATAAAAAGAAACCCACGACAAGGGACAGTCCTGACGAAAGAGGAGAGGCAGTAACTCTGGCAGGAGAGGAAAAAAGCCACCTTTGGGAGCAGCGGAGCTTCTCAGCTGGCCAGGTGGGAGCCAACCTAAGGTACGAGCCCTCCCTGGAGGAGTGAGGTCCAGAGCGGGGGCAATACTGCTATAACCATCCTTCGGACTCAGCCCAACTGAGATGGGGGTCTTACTGTGTGGCTTTGCTGGCTGTTAACTGCAGCGAGGACACCCCAGAAAAGCTATCGGCCAAAAGCCAAAAAGATCCGGGTCTTAAAGGGTCCACGCACAAACTCACTCATTGCAGCAACCTAAAATCACCAGAGAGAAGGCTGACTGTCCTTTGGTGAAACAAGACTCACCTGGTGGGCTCTGGGGGCATCTTGATGAGAGGAGGATCCTCTCAGGAGACTGAGACATTGGTGGGGGCTGTTGTTCTGAACTGGTCCAGGGTGCTGATAGGGACACCAGTGGGGGCCATTGAGGTGCATCCCTTGGGCTGTTAGACCAGGCATCTGCCACATCCACTAGAGCACAGATTTAATCCAGTTCAGCCAGGGCAGGCAACCCGCCCTAAGGACTGGCCCCACCTAACAGCAAGCTCTCAGGCTACTTTTCAGCCTGCATTGACTGAGTGCCTTGATCCTCTACAGGCAGGCAAGGATGTCTGCCTCTGTGGGGCAGGGCTTGTGTGAGGACCAGCTGAACTGGGGGGGTCATTGGGGCAGAGGTGATGGCCTCAGAAGTGTGGCATTGGGGAACGCTCCAGGGGGTTGATAAGTGTGCACAGACCAGGACTGTGTTGACAGTGTATGTGGTCCAGTGGGGGGTGAGTCTTATCAGTGGCAGAAGACTTGTGCTTCACAAATAGCCATAAAAAGGATCAGCCCCACCTTCCAAAGCCTGAAACAACTGAGTGCCTCCATGCCAAGGGCTAGCCCCACTCAGCTGCACTCCTAAGAGAACTGACAACAGCCTTGTTGGCCTCAGGCCTATCACATCTGTACACCCCTTAGCCTAGCAACCAGCTACACTGGGTACCAACCCAATTAAGAGGACAATTGCAATAAGAGTGTGCTAATAGACTTTGTAGCCAACAGTGCTGAGGCCCCTCCAAACTGGATTTACAAACAGCTGACCAGGGAAGGAAAGATCAGACTCCCTGGGTACCTGCAGTGGGACCAACCCTGCCACAGCAGAAGAACACAAGTAGCCCACAAAGGGGTCACTCCTGGTTCTTATGGTCTGGTGACGAGAGGGAACCACACTGCTGGGCTTCATAAGGCATCTCATAAATAAGGCCACTTCTCCAAGATCAGGAGACATAGCTGACTCACCTAGTACAAAGAAAACAGCACAGAGAAAGAGGCATAATGAGGAGGCAAAGGAATACTTTCCAAGCAAGTCAACACTACAAAACACCAGAAAAAGAACTAAGTGAAACAGAAACTAGTGACCTACTCGACAAAGAATTCAAACAAAATATATTGAGGATGCTCACAGATATGCAGAGAAGAATGGATGAACACAGTGAGCACATCAGCAAAGAACTGGAAGATATGAAAGAGACCCAATCAGAAATGAAGAAGACAACACTCAAAATGAGAGATTCACTAGAGGGACTCAATAGCAGAGTAGAGGAAGCAGAAGAACGGATCAGCGAGCTAGGTGAAAGATTAGAGGAAATCACCCAAGCAGAACAGAAAAGAGAAAAAAGAATTAGACAGAATGAGAACCGTGTAAGGGAACTCTGGGACAATATCAAGCGTGCTAACAGTCGGATTATAGGGGTCCCAGACGGAGAAGAGAGAGACAAAGGGGCAGAAAATTTATTTGTCGAAATAATAGAGGAAAATTTTCCTCACCTGAGGAAGGAAACAGACATCCAAGGTCAGGAAGCACAGAGAGCTCCAAACAAGAGAAGCCCAAAGAGGCCTACACCAAGACATATTATAATCAAAATGTCTAAAATTAAAGACAAAGAGAGAATCCTAAAAGCAGCAAGAGAAAGACCACAAGTGACATATAAAGGGAAGCCCATCAGGCTGTCAGCAGACTTCTCAGTCGAGAGCCCACAGGTGAGAAGAGAATGGCACAAAAAATTTGAAGTGCTAAAAGGAAAAAACCTACAACCAAGAATACTCTATCCATCAAGGCTGTCATTCAGAATGGAAGGAGAGATAAAGAGCTTCCCAGACAAGCAAAAATTAAAGGAGTTTATCACCAAGAAGCCAGTTCTACAAGAAATGCTGAAGGGACTTATTTAAGTGGGAAAGTAATGACCACAAATAGAGATAAAAGAAAAAAATAATCAAAAACCCCAAAAGAACAACAAGAAAAAACAGGCAATAAAATCACTAGTAAGGTAAAAGTATAATAAAGGCAGCAGATCAACTACCTGTGAAGGTAAGATGAAGGTTAAAAGACAAATATACTAAAATTACCTATTTCAGTGATAAGAGGGTAAAGGATAGACACACACTAAAGAAAAGACTATATATGATGTGAAAAACATATAATGTGGGAGGAGGGTAGTGAAAAAGCAGAGCTTTTAGAAAGAGCTCAAGCTAAAGAGTCTATCTACTCAATATAGACTGTTATATGCATAGTATATTAAATAGGATCCTCATGGTAACCACAAACCAGAAACCTATAACAAGCAGGAAAAAAAGTAAGACAAAAGAAATCAAACATATTACTAAAGATAGCCATCAAACCACAAGTGAAGAGAGCAAGAGAAGAAGAAAGGAACTGAGAAGAACTACTAAAACACCCCAAAAAAAGAAAAAGTGACAAAATGGCAATAAATACATATTTATCAATAGCTACTTTAAATATCAAAGGACTAAATGCTCCAATCAAATGCCATAGGGTGGCCAACTGGATAAAAAAACAAGATCCATGTATATGCTGCATACAAGAGACACACTTCAGACCTATAGACACTCACAAACTTTAAGTTAAAAGATGGAGAAACATATTCCATGCAAATGGCAAAGAAAAGAAAGCAGGGGTAGCAATACTTATATCAGACAAAATAGACTTTACATCAAAAACTGTAATAAGAGACAAAGATGGGCACCACATAATGATAAAGGGGACAATCCAACAAGAAAATATAACACTTGTAAATATCTACGCACCCAACATAGGCGCACCTAAATATATAAAGCAATTATTAACAGGCATAAGAGGAGAAATAGACAGTAACACAATAATGGTAGGGGACTTTAACACTCCACTTACAACAATGGATAGATCATCCAAACAGAATATCAATAAGGAAACACTCGCCTTAAAAGACACATTAGACCAGATGGACTTAGTAGATATATACAGAACATTCCATCCAAAAAGCACAGAATACACATTCTCTTCAAATGCCCATGGAACATTCTCCAGGATTGATCACATATTAGGCCACAAAACAAGTCTCAATAAATTTAAGAAGATCAAAATAATCCCATGCATCTTTTCTGACCACAAAGGTATGAAACTGGAAACCAACTACAGAAAGAAAACCAGAAAAGCCACAAAAATGTGGAGATTGAGCAAAATGCTACTGAACAATGATTGGGTCAATGAAGAAATCAAAGAAGAAATCAAAAAATTCCTGGAGACAAATGAAAATGAAAACACGACGTGCCAAAATCTGTGGAATACAACAAATGCGGTTCCACGAGGGAAGTTTATAGCAATTCAGGCCTACGTCAACAAAGAAGAAAAATCCCAAATAGACAATCTAAAAGTGCACCTAAAGGTACTGGAAAAAGAACAACAAAGCCCAAAATCAGCAGAAAGAAGGAAATAGTAAAAATCAGAGCAGAAATAAACGAAATAGAGACTAAAAAAAAAAATAGAAAAAATTAATGAAACCAAGAGCTGGTTCTTTGAAAAGATAAACAAAATGGACAAACCCTTAGCTAGACTCACCAAGAAAAAAAGAGAGAAGGCTCAAATAAATAAAATCAGAAATGAAAGAGGAGAGATTACAATGGACACCTCAGAAATACAAAAGATAAGAGAATACTATGAAAAGCTATACGCCAACAAACTGGATAATCTAGAAGAAATGGATAAATTCTTAGAAACATACAACCTTCCAAAACTGGACCAAGAAGATGTAGAAAATTTGAATAGACTGATCACCAGTAAGGAGATCGAAACAGCAATTAAAAACCTCCCAAAAATAAACGTCCAGGGCAAGATGGCTTCCCTGGTGAATTCTACCAAACATTCAAAGAAGACTTAATACCTATCCTTCTCAAACTCTCCAAAAATTTGAAGTGGAGGGGAGGCTTCCTAACTCCTTCTATGAAGCAAACATTATCCTGATACCAAAACAAGACAAGGACAACACAAAAAAAGAAAATTACAGGCCAATATCACTGATGAACATCGATGCAAAAATCCTCAACAAAATACTAGCAAATCGAATACAACAACACATTAAAAAGATCATACATCATGATCAAGTGGGTTTCATTCCGGGGATACAGGGATGGTTCAACATCCACAAATCTATCAACGTGATACACCACATTAACAAAATGAAGAATAAAAATCACATGATCATCTCAACAGATGCAGAGAAAGCATTTGACAAGATATAGCATCCATTTATGATAAAAATTCTAAATAAAATGTGTATAGAAAGAAAATACCTCAACATAGTAAAAGCCATATATGACAAACCCACAGCCAATATCAATCTCAATGGAGAAAAAGTGAAAGCTATCCCTGTAAGAACAGGAACCAGACAAGGATGCCCACTGTCACCACTCTTATTTAACATAGTATTGGAAGTCCTAGCCAGAGCAATCAGGCAAGAAAAAGAAATAAAAGGGATCCACCTTGGAAAAGAAGAAGTGAAACTGTCACTCTTTGCAGAGGACATGATTTTATATCTAGAAAACCCTAAAGAGTCTAGTAGAACACTTCTAGAAATAATAAATGAATACAGTCAAGTTGCGGGATACAAAATCAACGTACAAAAATCAGTTGCGTTTCTATAAACTAACAATGAAGTAGTAGAAAGAGAAATTAAGAATACAATCCCATTTACAATTGCAACAAAAAGAATAAAATACCTAGGAATAAACTTAACAAAAGAGGTTAAATATCTGTACACCGAAAACTATAAAGCATTGTTGAAAGAAATCGAAGAAGACACAAAGAAATGGAAAGATATTCCGTGCTCTTGGATTGGAAGAATTAACATTGTTAAAATATCCATACTTCCTAAAGCAATCTATAGATTCAACGCAATCCCTATCAAAGTTCCAACAACATTTTTTACAGAAATAGAACAAAGAATCGTAAAATTTATATGGAACAACAAAAGACCCCGAATAGCCAAAGGATTCCTGAGAAAAAAGAACAAACCTGGAGGTATCACACTCCCAGATTTCAAATTATACTACAAAGCCATAGTAACCAAAACAGCATGGTACTGGCACAAAAACAGACACACACATCAATGGAACAAAATTGAGAGCCCAGAAGTAAACCCACACGTTTATGGACAGCTAATATTCGACAAGGGAGTCAAGAGCATACGATGGAGAAAGGAGAGTCTCTTCAATAAATGGTGTTGGGAAAACTGGACAGCCACATGCAAAAGAATGAAAGTAGACCATTCCCTTACACCATGCACAAAAATCAACTCAAAATGGATTAAAGACTTGAATGTAAGACCCGAAACCATGAGACTTCTAGAAGAAAACATAGTCAGTACGCTCTATGACATTGGTCTGAGCAGCATATTTTCAAGTCCCATGTCTGACTGGGCAAGGGAAACAAAAGTGAAAATGAACAAATGGGACTACATCAAACTAAAAATTTTCTTCACAGCAAAGGAAACCATCAACAAAATGAAAAGGCAACCTAACAATTGCGAGAAGATATTTGCAAACCACATATCAGATAAGGGGTTAATATCCAAAATATACAAAGAACTCATATAGCTCAACAACAAAAAAAACCAACAATCCAATTAGAAAATGGGCAAAAGATCTGAACAGAGATTTCTCCAAAGAAGATATACAGATGGCCAACAGGCATATGAAAAGATGCTCAACATCATTAGCTATCAGGGAAATGCAAATCAAAACTACAATGAGGTATCACCTCACTCCAGGCAGAATGGCTATAATTAACAAGACAGGAAACAACAAATGTTGGAGAGGGTGTGGAGAGAAGGGAACCCTTGTTCACTGCTGGTGGCAGTGCAAACTGGTGCAGCCACTAGGGAAAGCAGTTTGGAGTATCCTCAGAAAATTAAGGATAGATCTAACATATGATCCAGCTACTCCACTGCTGGGTATTTATCCAAAGAAGTTGAAAACACAAAGGCATAAAGACACCTGCACCCCTATGTTCATTGCCGCATTATACACGATAACCAAGATTTGCAAGCAACCTAGGTGCTCATCAAGGGACGAATGGATAAAGAAGATGTGGTATTTATACACCATGGACGACTACTCAGCCATAAGAAATGACGAAATCCGGCCATTTGTGACAACATGGATGGACCTTGAGGGTATTATGCTGAGTGAAATAAGTCAGAGGGAGAAAGTCAAATACCATATGATCTCACTCATAAGTAGAAGATTAAAACGACAAAAAAAACCACACATAGCATTGGAGATTGGACTGGTGGTTACCATTGGGGAAGGGGGGAGGGCAAAAGGGGTGATTAGGGTCACATGTGAGGGGATGTACTATTATTAGTGTTCGGGTGGTGAACATGATGTAATGTATACAGAATTCAAAATATGATGTACATCTGAAAAAATAAAAATTAAAAAAAATAAATAAATAAAGGAAAATTAAATTTGCTACTGTAGCCACCCCTGACACAGGAAGGGTTAATAATCACTGGAAAAGGTTTGCCAACAAACTGTGACCAAGAGGTGAGAAGGCCAGTCAGCCAATGACGGGTAAGACCCCCAGGGCAGGGCAACCTAAGACAGGCATGGCCACCTGGGGTCACAGATGGAGCAGGAGGGGCCGTTGCCTAAGAGACCTTGCCTGCTTGGAGATAAAAATATACGAGCACAGCAATAACATGATAATATCAAAACAGAGGCCAAGGGAGGGGTCCTTGAGAAATCACTAAGAATTCTTGGCATTTGCTAATTACTTCATCCAGAACACCTGTGTATGTTTAACACCTGTAAGCTATGTATATATTGAAAATGCTGGTTATAATAAACTCAGAGTGGCCATCAGCCCTCTCCGCGTCTATCCTGGTGTGTACATTGGATTGCAACTCTGACAGCTACAGATACTGAAAACATATGCGGAATATTACTGACATTCTTGGCAATTAAATGAATACATGAAGAAAAGAATCTTGATTTAATGTGGATGTGGAAGTAAGGTAATACAATTCTATGCCAATAGAGAAAACTTTCAAAGAGTTTCTGAAAAATATATGAAAAACAAGTCATTCCTCAAAGCTAAAGAATACTGTTTAATAAAGGTACTGCTACAGAAGTCAAAATACAGTGATGTACACCTGAAATTTATATAACGTTATAAACCAAGGTTACCTCAATAAAAAAATAATTAATTAAAAATAAATAAATAAAGGTACTTCTCCTAAATGCTATAGCCAAAAGGACAGAAAAATGATAGAATGAAGAGTGGAAAAGCACAATAGGTCGAATAGTTAAAAACAAACAAAAAGTTGGTTATAATGACCATATTACCAAGCTCTAAATTAACCTGGAGCAAGTAACAAGAGCACTTACATTATATATATTTATGTGTATATATATATACACACACACACATATAAAACATATATAACTTATGTTATATAATATACATATTTTATAGATGTATATTTATATATATTATATATTTTTCTATGAAGAAAGAGAAAGCGTCATAAACCAGACTTAATAACAAGGTGAAGCATAGCAATTCCGTTGGAGTTAATGAGATCATCACCCCATATGAACAACAGAGTACTTACTATGTAAATATTTAACTATTTAACAGCACATGATGCTGTGTTAATTTACAACTGCTAACTACTTGTAGTAACATAGGATTACTGACTTTTAAGGAAATATAAGCCAGTGTATTCTTAAATGATGAAGGTTAGATCTTCACTTATTTTCATAATAGTTATTCCTAACATTTTATCTCAAAAGCCAATACTTTATATCATCTCAAATTTGCTAAAAGTTGCAATGGAAATTGGATTCTGCTTCACCAGTTACTTTGGCCATAGCATTTTACCTCAATTAAATACTTTTTTCCTCTTGTACAGCCACAATAATGCTATCCAAAAAAACCCATAATCATACAACCATATGACATTCAGCAATAACTGTTTATGGCTTCCTGGGCTGGGGTCAGCTAATGGATACTAGACAGCTCTGTTCTCACTGTCGGAACTTGGTGACTGGGGCGATTCAACTCTATTCCAAATGTTTCTCATCCACCTGGCATGTTTTTATAGCAATGGTACAGACACCAAAATGAGCAGATCCAATTATACAAGTACTTTTCAAGACTGTTCTTGAAGAGTTGAAGAGTTGAGGTGATGGAGCTGAGAGCCCAGGGAGACGAAGATGGCTAAAGACTGCTAAAGATTGAAGAAAAAGAGCACTGCAACATGGAGAATTCTAAGGATCTATTGAAAATTCCTTCAACTATTCAGCAAAGTTATGTCAGTGCATGCATGGAAAGAAAATACATGAAGTCAGAGAAAAAAAACAAATAAGAAGATTAGAGGTTACAGTGCTCATTGCTAACATAGAGACTCAAATAAAGCTTGTTCCCACCAAACACATTGAAAATTGAGAATTCACAATGCATTGGTACAGTACCAAGAATAGTTTTGCTCTAAGATTGGAGAATAATCAGTCCTAGACTAAACACAGCTCTCACCTGACACATCTTAAAAACCAGACCCCCAACAATTCAAATTGTTTCCAAGTGCTTTAACTGTGTCCCAGAGCAAATCTCAAGATAGTTATATGAATATAAAGTTTCCACATATGACAACATAATATTCACAATGTTTGGAATCTAGTCAAATATTACCAGACGTGCAAAGAAACAAGAATATCTGACCCACATTGAGGGTGAGGAGGAAAGTCAATCAATCAAAACAGAGGCACACAGTTGTTAGAATTAGCAAGTAAGGACATTAAAACAGGAACTGTATTTCAGATGGTTAACAAATTGAGTAGAGACACTAAAAATATAGAAAGACTTGAAATGAACTTCTAGAGATGAAAATATAATAAGTGAGATGAAAAACACTCTGCATAGGATGAAAGGCAAATTAGGCATGTAGAAGAAAAGATTATTTAACTTGAAGATATAATAATATGAACTATCAAAACAAAAAACATAGACAAAATCAAATCTTTTAAAATGAAGAAAGCATCATTGAGCAGAAGCACAATTTCAAGTGGTCTACTGTACAAGTAACTGAAGTCCTAAAGAGGAGCAGTTAGAGAGGGGGACAAAAATATAATAGAGGAAATAATGGCTGAAAACTTCCAAATATGATAAAAACAACAAACATACAGATCCATGAATCTCAACAAACCCAAAAACAAGTAGCATGAATGAAACTACAGAAAATCACACAATAATCAAATTTTTCAAAAGCAGTGATAAAAAGAATATCTTAAAATGTCAGGTTTTTAAATGTACATGTGGTAGGTAGCTTCTAAAAAGGATTCCAACGATCCAGGGCTAATGATATGCAAGCCTTTATATGTAGGCTAGACTTAGTTACTTGATTATGATGAATACCTGAGGAACATATCTGAAACTATAGGAAAATTGATCCTTGTTATGTAATGGCAGAAAGTTTAGCAACACTCTCACCTGCAATTATGCGAGAAACAGAAAATGTGTCCCATGAACGTGATGATCTAGTTAAGCAGATTTCCAAATAAAATGCTAAAGGTGCCACATCATTTTTTTTCTTGCTACTCATATCAAAATGAAAGAATAGAGAAAACTATTTAACTATTAAACAAAAAAGAATCAGGATTTGATATTTGAGAAATGTGTCAGTCTCCAGAGAGCAATGAAAAGCTAAATTAAGAACTGACTTCTCAGCTCTCTAAGGAAAACGAGGTTTAGCGATAATATGGAGGGATGTGACTGTAAACCAGAGAAAGATCAAAATTTCAGAATATTATTTAGTCACACAAAGGGCTTCTAAAGAGACTTAGCATGTGGCTTAGTGTCCTAGACCACAGATCCTTTCAATTGAACAAAAGGGTCCCTAGGAAGCTTAAAGGAATTGTCCCTCAGCTATCACATCAAGAATTCAAAGTAGAGAACAGTTTATTTAGATGATATTTGTAGATGTGGCTTTTGTCTAATGGAGTAAATCCCAGAGGATCCACAGAGTTTTTGAGAAAACCATACCAGCAGAAACATTGTCAGTTGTACCAAAAGGGAGAGAGACAATATCAAATTTTAAGATGCTAATAAATCCCCAAAACTCTATTATTAGGAAGCAGACTGAGAAACTATTCAGCTACAAATATCGTCTCCCTTTCAAGAAACGGTGAAAGCAAGAGCCAAGAGTTGGGAGCAGAGGGCCATAGAAAATTATTAGCAGGCTTTGTAACCTGTTCAAAAGACTTCCAACATTTGCTCTGCTGCATTTAAGAATGGCTATGGATGACTGGCTCATTTATGACTTCTATATTCCTTTTTGAATAGGACTACTTACAGCAGTTGTCCTATGTCTATCCCACCATTGTAGGCTGACTGTACTAAGATAGCATGTCTTTTTAATTTAACAGTCCTACAGATTCAGAGGAGCAGTGCTCGAGGTGCTGAACTTAAGAAACTACACCCATCATCATACCAGAACCTGCGAGCTTCAATGAAAGCAATGCTCAGAGAGAAATTTACAGCAAGAAATTAATATATTAAAGATGAAGAAAAATGCCACATCGATAGTCTAACTTTGCACCTTATGAACTAGGAAAAGAAGAGCAAGAAAAACAAGATAAACTCTAAGTTATCATGAGGAAGCAAATAATAAAAATTAGAGTGGAAATAAATAAATTAGAGGATAGATAACAGTAGAGAGAACCAACAAAACCAAAACTGGTTCTTTGAAAAGACCAACAAAATTAAAAAACCTTTAGACAGACCAAGAAGAAAAAGAGAGAAGACTAAAATTATTGAAATCAGAAATGAAAGTGGGGACATTACTACCGACCTTACAGAAAAAAAAATACTATTAAAAATTGTGTGTAAACAAAATAGATAACTTGGATGAAATGGGCAAATTTCTAGAAATAAATATGCCAAGAAATTTCTTTCAAGCCAGAAGAAAGAGTGCATATACTTTATGATGCCATTTGTAATCTAGAAAATTCAAAGTAAACTATAGTGACAGAAAGCAAATCAGTGGTTATCTGGAAGGAGGGTGTGTAAGGAGGAGTGGGATGGAGGGGTTAGTTCAGGAAGGGCTCTTGCTCCACTCCCATGCTTGGACTCTGTGATACAATTGGTTTGCCTGGGGACCAGAAATCCACCACCTCCCTTTAGACTAATTTTTTGTGTGGATGTGAGGAAAATTGGCCCTGAGCTGACATCTGTTGCCAATCTTCCTCTTTTCCCTCGAGGAAGATTGTCACTGAGCTAACATCTGTGCCAATCTTCCTGTATGTTATGTGGGATGCCACCACAATGTGGCTTGACAAGTGGTGCTAGGTCTGTGCCTGGGATCTGAACCTGTGAACCCCAGGGCACTGAAGCAGAGCATGAAAACATAAATAGTAAGCCACTGGGCCAGCCCCTCATTAGACTAATTTTGCCTAATTGTGATACAGAGATGGCTTGTCACCATGGATTATAGTGAGATTATGACATTTATGGAATTCACAAAGCCCCCATTCTCATCTGATTTTCAAAAGAGACTGGTGGAGGTATAAGTACCCACTGCACCATATATCACACAGGTGTTTCTCTATGTGGTGTCACAGAGACTAAGAGAGGGTGTTCAAGAGTCAGGCAGCTCAAGCTCCACTCTGGGCTTCACCAAACTAGCTGTTGGAACGCAAAAATTTCCTTGAACTCTTGGTGCCTCATTTTCTTATAGGGTTATTCTAACAGAATTTTCTTTATAGTATCGTGGCAAGGTTTAATATGTTACAACAAGTCACATGCTCAGAAGAGTGGACAGCCGCCAATCAGCACTCAACAACATTGACCTCTGATAAGAGTAATAGCCATTACAGCCAGGTGCCTGGCTTCTTCATGAGGATGGGAGCCTCTTGTGAGCTGGGATGTCTTCTTATTCAGATTTGCATCTCCATCATTGTAGATATTCAACAAACGCTAGAGTAAGGAGGGTGAGAACTGTGAGATTAATGACCTACAAAGTCTATCCCCCACCAGGATTCATGAACCTCTGCTTTTCTCTGATGAGATATCCAGAAGGTGGTCACCCTGCTTAGCCCCTAGGTGATCTCCCCAAATCCTTTAACTTATGATTAATGAGAGAGCAAATACTCTATATGTACAAGAACAAAGAATTAACCACCAATATTAAGAGAGGAATGGTTTCCTCACAGCCATTGCCTCTACTCAGTAAAGAAAAAACCCACTATTAATTGTAAGAGTCTTTGGCAAGTCCTCCTCTTTTTCATTCTGTCCAGCCTTTCAAAGAGCCCAGCAGCACACCTTGCTCCCTAGCGCCTGCTCCTAGACCAATGGCAATGTATCGCTATTGATCATTTGAACTAACCATTTGACCTAATTTCAGTCAGAGTGAATTCCAAGTAACAAATTAGTTCACACTCAATACTGACAAACATAAATATTGAATTGTCATACTATCATTTTCCACAGAAGGTAACCACCATGAAACCTAACTTATTTCAATTTTACATAATTAAGGCCAAAAGACCCCACCATCACCAAGGTACATCATCCTTGTTAACATACAAATATAAAGAAACAACCAAATAAATCTCTGCCTTTTTAGATTTTTGGAAGAAATATAAAGAAACAGCCAAATAAATCTTTCCCTTTTAGATTTTTTAAAAAAAACTTCCTGGAGATAGCTGCTCATCACACTCAGGGCCCCTTAAATGGAGGCAGGTCACCAATTATACAGCTCCCTCAGCACCTGAGTTGGCCAGGCTAAGAGCACATGTGTGGGGGATTCGCTCAGAATGCCTTCCTCCTTGTCCACTGCAAACAGCATCTTCACTCCTGCTGTCAGCGGCTTTTCCTTGCTCTTGTCAATCTCCCAGACTTTAAGTCTCAAGTCCCAGTGCTGCCCAGACCTCATGCCTTGTTCTATCACCTGGGGCCCACGCTCCTCCGACATTGGCCCCCTCTTTTGGATACACTTTAACATACACCTCTGGCTCCAAGCACCAATGTGGTCATCCTGTCACCTACCCTGATCCATGATACATATACGCCAGGCCTTCTTCACCAGGAAAAGGACTGAATAATGATCAGTCTTAAGATGACTTCTGCACTGAAGCAGCAAACCAAGACAATGTCAAAACTTCTGTTCTGGCTACTGTACATTTTTCACTCAGGATAATAGCAATAGGGAGAAAGGAAAGCAATATAGTGGCTTTCGCAATAACTTGGTCAAAGTTGCTCCTTTCACACACAAACAGAGCAAGTCTCTTGACGATGACTTTTCCTATCTAATGTCATCATTGCCATTAAAATGTCCCCAATTTCCAAGAAATAGCTAGATGCTCTTACAAAATGTTCTCCGTAATTTGTTTTCTGTGTTTAATAAATTAATAACAATAAACTAATAATAATAAATTAACGCAGTCACTGGTCCTTGTATACCTTTGCCTTCTATTTTAATATGCACTGCCCTTAATGACATCTTAGAACAATAAGGGAACAAAACAACTGTCATTACTCTCTGTCCCTGGCTTTCTAGAGAGAATAAAAGACTTAGCAATCATATAAAATTGTATTGGGGCATACATGTGTATCCACTATCAATTTGATCTGATCTGAAAACGTATTTCTTGGAGCTATCTTTGATCAAATACCTTTTGGAAAATCTCAATCTACCCTCAGAGCTACATGTACTGCAGTCTGAAAAATCACTTTTTCAAATCCAATTTGAATAACAATATCCAATATACAAAGAATTTCCAAGTGTAAACAAATTCAATTTGATGACTTAATATAGTATCAATATTCTATTTCATGATTACACTATTCTAGCAATTCCTATATCTTTACATCCAATAACTTGGCAATATTAGCATCTCTTGCCCAAAAGTTCAATTATGTTTGTATGAATTCTTGTGGAAACAATTACTAAAAGATCTCTCAAGATGATTTCGGGAAAAATATTCAAAGAAGCCTGGAGAAAAGTAACATAAATCCCTCGTGTGCATGTACTTTCAAGGTCAAAATCTAGCACATCAAACTAATATCACATTAGTTTTCTTCAAGGTCATGATTAGAACATAAAATTCCGTGAAAAAACAGCAACATTTGCATTTCATATGAAGTGTGACCAATGACAGGTGCATCCCTTACATGGCTCACAAGACTAGCAAGGATTGCTGAAGAGTTACTACCCATTTGATATAAAAAGAAATATTTACTGAAATGGAATGTACAGTGATGCCATATCATAATGCTAAACCAGGCAAACCCAAGTCAATGAACCCTCCAGGCAGAAAAAGATTATGTTTTAACACAATTAATAGGGCGATGTGATTCCAAAGAAATATGAAATCATGTTACAGAGAAGAAAACCCGGTGGCCACGTTCTTTCTAGGGATGATGATATTTACGCTGGTAACGTCAGGTCACTTCCCGAAGTCACACAGCTAGTTAGGGGCACAGCCCAAAAAAGAAATCAAGTCCTTCAATGTCTAAGTCACTGTTCTTTCCAAATTGTTAACATACTTTAGAAACTTCATTTTAAGGATAAAATTGAAAACCAAAACAAGAATAAAAACTTCTTACTCAGGGGCTTTGAGGTAAGATCCTTAGCTGAATCTAAAGGAAAAAAAGTCATTAGCCCGAGTTAGAAAGGATAACCCTCCTCTTCCTGCTAACATTTTTTCACATTTTGCTTTTGATCATTGCTAACAGACCTCATTTGTACTGTTGCCTTTAATGTTCCTCTGCCTCATGCCATCTTTCCTTTAACTAAGGAAGATTTTTAGACTTTAAAATCAAGCCTTGAGCTAGCAAGGGCTGAGTAGATTGATCACTAAGCAGGATGCACTATTAGCAGAGGCTGAAAACATTGAAAAAGCCCACAACATTCCAGCAAAGACTTCAGTGTTCACTTCTTCTCCTAGTTTCAAAGTTACTCCTACTTTGTGGTCTAAACTGCTCTCTTGCTAGCTGAAGAATCTCCTCATTAGCATGAAGCTATAAAATATTAACAGAGGAATTATTCTTTCTTTGGAACAAGACACCTTGAACAATTTGCTCAATATATTTCCAATTTATACTTCCTGGCTCATTGAAGAAACCGTCTATCCAAATAACACTGGAAAGAAGGTGGAGAATCAGCCATGGCAACATAAAACAGCCAATAATCTACTGAAGAATAGACTGCATTTCATCATGACAGTTATTTTTACTGATGCTCTTAATCATAAACTTACATGGGCACAATTATTCCCAAAACAGTTGAAAGACTTGCTGAAATGTTTACAAGGGTTACACAGTATTAGCAGTCTTGACAGATGTTTATTTCTTTTGCTTCTATTGAGTTGTCCAAATAAGTATTTGTATGTATATATTACTCCAAATATTATAGAAATGAATAATAAAAGATATTATTTTCTTTAAAATTATAAAATTTTATCTACCAAACAATGCCAAAATTATAAGGAAATATTTTAAATATAATTGGGCCATGGGATTTTTTCCCCAAAATTTTTTGCAGCCCCTGTCTTAAACATAATAGAGATGCAATGTTGGCCTCAATGAATACAAAATGTACCAACAGAATTTAAAAGAATATATTGAAATTCACTCAAATATTAATTTGAATGTTCAAGCTTATCAGATTCTAAAATGTTAACAAAAATGTTCTGCTATAGGGCACAACAATTATGGATAAATATACTTTTCAGCTTTACGTTTTTAACATGGAATGGAAATCTGTCCCATAATGTATAAAAAGGCCTATAAATACAGCCTCCTATGGGAGGAGAGAATATATACCTAGTAGATTGCCAAGTGTTTTGGGCCAACATATTGCATTTGAGGCTCCTTTATAATACATCATGTTAGAAATTTTAATGAACATTATCAGAAATTCATACTGGTTAGTTTCTGTTTTAAATGTTTACCACATTGCCATCAGACAATGCTATTCAGGTTCGTAGGCATAACTGGAGATGATTCCCCTTGAGAGCCAAGATTCTCCCTTCTATGAAAAGTTAAGCACAAAAGTGTTTGAGAATATTTCACATTCTTATTACTTATACATCCTGGTGATGGAAATGTACCCCATATTTTATGTTATGGGGGAGTTAAATCCTCCCAATTTCAAGATCACAACGAATGTCACGTACTAGTCATAAGATTCATTGCTAGGCTTGAGACGGCGCATGCAAGCCAGCTGATAAAACAGCCATGCACAAAGACCAGAAACCATGGCTAACACTTACCTGTTCTTCTTTCAAACCCAACATAGTAAGACTTAAGTACTTCAAAGGAAATTCATTGTGATTAAAATTAAGTAAACAATTATAACTTCAACAGGTCCCTGAAACGTCCTTTCTTAAAGAAAATGTATATTAGACGTGAAATAAATCATAGATGTTATCTATCTTACCACTTTGCTGTTGAGGGGAGAAACCCGATGCCAAGAGCCCACACTTGCCCACAGATTGTCATCAAGATGATCCAGTTTAGAAGCCACAATTCCTGAACACAAAACTTTTCATCTAAAAAAAAAAATTTTAAAGTTCAAAACACTTACAATTATATGCCAAGGATTACTCTACATATAATAGAACCTAAATAAAATGTGACAACTGAAAATTTTTATTAAATGTCTTCACGTTTTCTTATAATATCCCAGTCAGAATAAAACATTAAAATTTATTTTATCTAGGGAAAAAATGGTTTTAAATGCACTATTTAGGAATTTTGAAAAATCTACATGAAGGTATTCCTAAATTAACAATTTTAAGGGCCAGCCCAGGTGGCCTGGTAGTTATGTTTGGTGCACTCTGCTTCAGCAGCCCAGGTTCAGTTCCTGGGCATGGACCTACACCACTTACTCTCAGTGGCCATGCTGTGACAGTGGCTCACGTACAAAATAGAGGAAGACAGGCAGCTGATGTTAGCTCAGGGAGAATCTTTCTCAGCAAAAAAAAAAAGAGGAATACTGGCAACAGATGTTGGCTCAGGGAAAATCCTAGTCAACAACGACAAAAATATTTAAGAAAAATAAATTATATCATTTCACATTGTCTTCATGAGTGAACACACGTTTGCTCCCAGGACACTTATTTCAAAGGATTATAATGAAATTTTATAGAACGAGTCATGACTCTAGACCACAGGGAGTCTCTTTTCAGTTCAGGTTCAATACTTATGAATCATCCTAACATGGGGGGAAGAGGTAAAATAAACTGTCATTTTATATCCAGTCAAGGGAGCTCTCAAGTGAGTAGAGAACACACATGCACACAAACAGACACACACACACACACACACACACACACACACGCCAGAAAAACGGATGGAGAAAGAGCTGGAGTTAGAGCAACAGGCACATCATTCGCATATGTGAGACGTAAAACGAGCCACTTAGCCTGTTGCTCAGCATTTCGGGGAGAAGCAAATTCCAGTGTAAAATGAGCTCTGAGCAGTTTCAGATTCAAAATGGAGAACTCAGAAATAACGGGGCTCAGGTGAAAAATTATTCAGTCATAGCACAGACAATCACAGGACAAATACAAGAGGATCGACCAACCTGGGATAATTCTCAAATGAGAAAGCTTCTGATTTAAACTAAAACAGAAATTCAACTCACGGATGCAGTGGTAGCCCCAGCTTCTTGGTAAGGAGGAACTAGAGGGGGACTTAGAAAGCTGATGACTAAGGATATTTAAGCCTATGTTAGCTGTAAACTAGCCAGCTAACCACATCCTCACTACGTAGTCTAGCGGTTAAGATTTTATGCTCTCTTGGCCATGGCCTGGGATGGTTTCCCCATAAGGGAACCACACCACCCATCCATCGGTTGTGAGACCGCAATGGCTGTGTGTTGCTGGGATGCTGAAAGCTATGCCACTGGGATTTCAAATACCAGCAGGGTCACCCATGGTGGACAGGTTTCAGTGGTTCTCCAAGACTAGAGAGACTAGGAAGAAGGACCTAACCACCCACTTCTGAAAAAATTGGCCAAGAAAACCCTGCAAATAGCAGCGGAGCATTGTCTTATATAGCTCCAGAAGGTCAGAGGATGGCGCAGAAAGAGTGGGCAGGGCTCTGCTCTCAGGTCCTCAGGGTCACTAGGAGTTGAAATCAACTCAATGGCACTAACAACAAAACTATAAATTAAACTTTAAAAAGAATATTCAGTTCAGTGATTTCAATTCTATAGAGTAAATCATTTTATCCTCACAATCTGAGTTTTAAAATATCTTTCTCAGGGGCTGGCGCCACAGCCGAGTGGTTAAGTTCACGTACTCCACTTTGACAGCCCAGAGTTTCACTGGTTTGGATCCTGGGCATGGACATAGCACTGCTCATCAAGCCATGTTGCATGGTGTCCCACATAGCACAACCAGAGGCACTCACAACTCGAATGTACAACTATGTATTGGGGGGCTTTGGGGAGAAGAAGAAGGGAAGAAAAAGAAGATTGCAACAGTTGTTAGCTCAGGTGCCAATCTTTAAAAAAATATATATATCTTTCTCTCTCTCCTTCCTATGCTCTCCCCTCCTGGTATACCCATTACTATACACCAATTGTTTCAGCCTAGATTTTCTAGCTTAGAATATGCAAAGTAAATTAGGGATTCTTCCATGGACCATTTATCTTCTCATCAATGTCACACCCGCAAAGGTATATTGCTACACATTACATTAGTCATTAGGAGTCCTGTTATTAAACCCACAGTGTGTGAATTTATTGGGGTGTCAACTTCTTGAAAGCAGGTGGTAAAGCTCATCCCACATTTTGGGAGCACTGGCAGGAGATGCAAGAGAAGTGAATGTGTGCTCGACTGTGTTGGCTGCCCTCAGAAGTGGCACAGAGACGACCATAAAAATGATTCCATCCACAGCCTCCGCCCTTTAGTCTACTTATCCTTGATCTGTAATAGAAAATAATCCCAATCCACAAAGAAAAGCTTTTACATTTGTGATATTGAATATCTTCATAGAAAAAGAATAAGTAAGATGTCATGAATCACATTGAATTTTAAATGAGAAACCTTCATTTCACTTCTCTCTGCCACTCCCCAGCTATATGCCCTTGGGTTTACGATTTAAACAGAGGTTAAGCCAGGGTCAGCCACACCCTCTCCACACCTGCTTCACTCCCTCCATCAATAACTGTCTGGGTGCCTTAGTCCTTGACTTAAACCCTGTAAACCTGCACCTCATTTTCCTCAAACAACCATCAGAACACTTACATCATAGATTTGTTGGGAGGTTTAAATGCAAAATATGCAAATCAGCCACATGCCATTTTTCTCAATAAATGAGGGCTTTTATTACTAAAATGGCCAGAATAATCTGTGATTCTTTACTTCTTAAACTTGATGCAAATTACACCAACTTCCATAGGCTGGAAAAATTCCATGAAGATGTGTAAATGTAAATAAAGATTCTGGAAGATGATAGCAGTTATGTGCCCTAAGGAAGACATGAGAAGGCACAGTGGGGTCCCTCTAAGTCTCTGCTCTTCCGTCCTATATGCATCCCAGTAACCTCAGCGTAGCCGTGTTTATTTCACAGGACTATGGACACAGCCGTAGGCACAACCCAAATCCTCATTTTAAAGATGAAGAAACATTTTAACAGATTTTAAAAAGCATTTCAGGTCATTAGAAACTGAATTATTTTTTCCATTTGGTTAATAAAATGCACTGTCTTTTTAGACAAATTCTTTGCTCTAACACAGTTTTAAAATTTCAGAGGAAAACTCCAGGATAAACATTATAGTGGTGTGTATATGCCGTATACCAAGAATGATTATCTCCCTCTGTGACTATGGAGATGAACATTATTGCATTCCTTTTAGGCACTTTTTTTTTGTATTTATTAATGCTTAATAAAATATTAATCACAAGAAAAATAGACGTTTGGGTCAGAAGTTTTCTGTGCACCATACTGAGCAGACTGGGCTAACAATGCAAGCAATCTGACATCCCATTAATGAAGGCACTACTGTTGTGAGTTGAATGCTTGTTTTACTGAACTAAGCAAGGGCTTGGTCTCAAAGAGATTTTGACTCTGGAAAGCCTATTTAAGCCCTGAGAAATCTTCTGTTAATGTCAGTGACATCTTTCAAAGGGCACACTATTGCCAATTACATTTACCCTGCCTTTTAAGGCTAGAATTTTAAAGATAAATCCAATGACAGTATTTCTTCTTAATCATTAAGCCTGTTCAGAGAGTTGACATAAGATAATGCTTCTGGATATTATAGTTAGACTTTGTGAAGTGTGCATAATTGAAAGCGTGCATCTAGTATTTCATTTGTATTTTCAATTTAGCATGGTGGCTAAGACTGCAGGCTGTGGAGCCAGCTGCCTTGATTCAAACCCTGGCTTTCCAACTTATTAGTTATGTGACCTATGGCAAGTTGCTTAACATTTTCATGCATTGATTTCCCTATGTATAAGGTAAGGGTGATAATACATTAT
The DNA here is from genome assembly GCF_037783145.1 of Equus przewalskii. NCBI lineage: Eukaryota > Metazoa > Chordata > Mammalia > Perissodactyla > Equidae > Equus > Equus przewalskii. The sequence continues at coordinate 87,955,436 of NC_091837.1, read as the reverse complement.
TACATAATTCTATTTTAAGGATACATACAAGCCTATAGAACAGAACCTTGTACATAATAACTACTATATGTGTTGTTTTTTGTTATTTATATTAATATTCACAATATTTATTGAAGATCTCCTTTGTGCCAGGAATTTTTCCAGGTTGGATAAAGCATTGCTAAAAAGAGGTGACAGGCCAGAAATGGCATCATTTGTGCTAATAAGCCCCATGTCTGCAAACTGAGACTTGTACCTAACTTAACAGTTTCAGCCTCCCCCAGGAATGAAACCATAAACCAGTCTATCTGGGATTACCTGGTCAGCACTAGCGAGGTCATCTGCCTGACAGACGTCTGCAGTCCTCTAAAGAAGGGTGACCTTGTCGCAAACCATCAGCTCTTAGGCAGTGTAACTTCCTTGTCCGGCCTCCTTCTGCCTATAAAAGTTTTTCATTTTGTACAGCTCTTCGGAGGGCCTTTCTATTGCTAGATGAGATGCTGCCTGACTCACGAATCATTGAATAAAGCCAATACCATCTCTAAAATTTAGTCAGCTGAATTTTGTTTTTTAACAGCATTCAACAAAATATACACAAATCCCTGTTATTGTGAAGCTTTTTGTTTGTCGGTTTTTTGGGTTATTTGTTTATTGTTTTTTGGTGAGAAAGATTGTCCACTGAGCTAATATCTGTGCCAATCCTCCTCTATTTTGTATGTGGGACGCTGTCATAGCATGGCTTGATGAGTGCTGTGTAGGTCCGTGCCCAGGATCCACACCAGTGAATGCCATGCCACCAAAGTGGAGTGCACAAACTTAACCACTACACCACTGGGCCAGCCCCATGAAGCTTATCTTTTGTTTTGAGGAAGATTAACCCTGAGCTAACATCTGCTGCCAATCCTCCTCTTTTTTTGCTGAGGAAGACTGGCCCTGAGCTAACATCCATGCCCATCTTCCTCTACTTTATATGTGGGACGCCTACCACAGCATGACTTGCCAGGCGGTGCCGTGTCTGCACCCAGGATCCAAACCGGTGAACCCCACGCCGCCAAAGTGGAACATGCGAACTTAACTGCTGTGCCACTGGGCTGGCCCCTGAAGCTTATGTTTTAATAGGGCAGATGGACAATAAACAGTGAGAATAGGAAAAATATGTAGTACTTAAATGAGAAGCACTAAGGAGGGTAGGAAATAGGAAATGTGGGAAGGTATGAAAATTTTAGAAACAATGGCTATATTAAGTATTAAACTTCTGTCTCTGAGTTTCAAACTCACCCTTTATACGGTACCCAGTAATGCTGGGGCTGGTACCTTGTAAACCACATCTCTGCTTAGCTAGCAGGCTCCCTGCGAGGCCCTGCCAATAGGGTATGCTAGAAGGAACAAAGGCAGGAACAGAAAGAAGGGACTCTCTACTTCCTGTTCATTCCTGTTTGCTTCCTGGTTCCATCAGTGTCTTTCCAGCCTCACTTTACTCCAGCAGAAGTAGAGCATTCCAGTTGAAGCAGCTGAACCCAGTTTTAATTTTTTCCCAACGCTTATCATATCCCAGAGAATTACTTGCGTCAACTGGCTGATAGCTCCTCCTCAGAGTCTCCCCAGCCTTAGCTCCATGGATCCCTTTCTCAAAGCTCAGAGACACCACCCAGTTCAGCAGCACTCTCTGCTTAAAGATCTGGACCAAGCTTTACAAGGCTCATCTTCCAAGCTTCTCAATTTTGATAATCCCAGTCTTTTCCCTTTTTTATTCAACACTAGGGATGGCAGCCATTCCCTGCAGCTGCTACCTCTATGATACCTTAAAGTTCTATTGCGCCATTTTCAGTTTCCTAGTTAACGAAACTTTATACTTAGCTAACAATTTTTCTATTAAATTTTCTCTTTAAAAACCTGATGTGAGTTTTCTCTCTCAAATAAAGCATGACTGCTTGATGGACAACAAAGAATTCACTGGGTAAAGACCAGAAAATAGTGAGAGAATGAGCCAAACAGATATAGAAGGAAAAGCATTCTGGACAGAGTGAACTGCATGTGCAAGGGCCCTGAGGTGGGTCTGGGCCTAGTATGTGTGAGGAAAAACAATAAATCCTGGGTTTCTGGAAGAGAAGAAGCTAAGGCAAAGTAGAGAAAGCTGAGGTCTGAGAGACTAGAGGACTGGATTATGGAATGCCTCATAAATACGGTGACTATTACTTAGTGTTGAATAGGATGCTTTAGAAGATAAAAGGTGTACTATTAATAATTATGCTGAAATAACAAGCATTAACAGGGAATGTTCTAGGCATATGGATCTGAATGACCTTCCTATGTGTAAGTTATTATCAGGACCAGTTTTTATTTAAAGTAACGTATGAAACTATTTGAAAGTATTGTATTGAAAGATGACTTTCTCTTACATTTTAACTTCTCCCAAGAGGAGAGTAGATATGTATTTTCTGTAAAACACAATGTTTCTTAACTCAGTATGAATTATTTAACTACAATCTATAGTAAGCTTGGTAAAAGATACATGGGTTTTGAGTAAATTTAGTAGAAATAAAAACACATAGATATGCCAACATATTTACCTTGAAATCCAACTGTTATCAATTGTTTAAATAAACATTGGCTGTTTTTTTTCTATTTTAAGGAAAATCATTAAGATTTTTGAAACTTTGAAATTTAATATCTTAAAACTCCTTAGGCCTTTGTCTCTTCTAGATTTTTTCCTTCTGTTCTTGAAATAGTATAAAGGACAAATTAGCCTACATTTATCTCCAGCTAATATTCATTGCAGGAAAAATGAAAGTTTAGAAGGAAAATCATAGCTGCGAATTAACAGGGCTGGGATTTGAGCCCTGGCCTATCTTCAGAGCCAAGACGGTGTGTGCCTCACCAAGCCCCACGTATTAAACATCCCTTCTGTCTAATTTTATGACCCTTTAATTTCATTTTAAACATTAAACATAAAACACGAAGAAAGGTGCATGCTGTTTTAATTTGTTATTTTGTGGAAATTGGAACTTTTTTAAATGAGAAAAATAATTCCCTTTAAAGTGAAATTTCAATAATCTTAATTCTTTTCCTCTGCCAAAGATTGCCTATTTGCACTCAATACCATTTCTTTTCTCTAATGTCCCCATATGTGGCAAGAACCAGGAGACTGGAAGCTATGTCTACCAGACTCTGCTGTCGGTAGGGTCCCAGTTTAGATTCTACCACGAGACGCACTTACGCAAATGGTTCATTACATGTGAATTTCAGTTCTGTGCTTTAAAGAGAAGAAACAATCATCCATTATCTGGGTGGTTCTGTGTCCTACCCAGGCTAGAAAGAACCTCAACTCTGTAATGTTCTCTACATCACTTGTATTGGGTAAAAGACAGTTTTAACCTATTCGTAGGAATAAAACAGAGGTGTTTCAACTTTTGTTTTGTTTTATTCTCGGTGACAGTAAGAAATTAACCTCAAAGAAAGGCAAAATGTGCATCAAGTTCAGTCTATGTTTCAAACACAATGGCCTTGAGCATCTCCCTGGAAATAGAATTGGTAACAACAATACTGGGATAAAGAATACTGAACTAAGCAAGATAATGAAGACTGCAAATAAAAATCATCAGTTAGAATTTTGCTTCTCTGATAATATACTCTACTGATAGCTCATGAATTAAAGGCATTCCTGTTTTCTAAATTATATATTACTTATTTTTCTAAAAGGCATATATTCTATTATATGAAACAAATATCTGTGCTAACTGAAAGAGCAGAAGAATTAAAATAGCTGAATTTTGGAGGAAGGGCTACTTTCTTATTTGGAAGAAAGTTTTTAATAGTGAAGTCATTTTTTTCTAAAATCCATAGAGAATTTAATGAAAACCTTCTCTCTGAGAGACCTGAGGAGTTGATATTTGTGTTGATGGTAGATTCAATTAGCACGCCAGGATCAGATTCTAACCATCCTCCCCCGATGCTGAAAATATTTGACAATTCTGCACTGATGGCTGAATGTAATTCTAACATCTCATGCAGTCATGAAGGATCTTCTACCATAGGATCCAAACTTTTCATCATCCCTCGTTATTCATCAATATGAATATTTTTCCTTAACCAGAGTGGATTTCTTGCTCTTGTCCAAAGAGCTCCTCATATTCTCTCCACTTTTTATAAGACTGATTTCTCCACACAGAACATTGTTTACTCTCTTCTGGAACAATTGCCAGGAGCTCCAGCTTTACCAGTGACCAGCAGCACGTTAAGAGATATTTTTCAAACAAAGTTATTCTGTCCCATGGAGGGTATGGCTGTGCTTCAGAACTCTAGAGGTGTGTGCTGTGACTCATATATGGAGATACGTCACAGATGTCTCCAGCACTATCAGACCCCTCGGATCATACGCTCTATTCTCAGAACACCTTGAACCACACCTTGAACTTGCTATAGTACTCTTGCTCTTGGCCCCATGTAAAACTCAAAGTCATCTGTTAATCTAACAAAAGTATCACAGAAGTACTGTTTTCTTTAGCTAAGACAAAGACTTCATATTAGCATCATACAGGCAATGAATTACACATGGACTGATCTCTTGACTGTGCAACCCAAACCAAGCTGTAGGCAGATAAATAGGCAGAGTGAACTCTATCACTGAACACAAGTGCAGAAACAGGATCTTCAAACAGAAGACTGAAAATCACTTTACAAAAAAAGCAAATAAAAACCGCACCTATTTTAATATTTTTAAAAACTTGTGAACTCGTAAGTGGCAGAGCTTCAAAAATATCAAAGGATATGTCCTATTAGCTTTGTAATTCTTGAATATTTAACTGTTCATTCCTCATGTGGGCCAGGCCTGTCCTGTTGTTTTTAAATTTCAATTGAAGACATTCATATTTTCATCTTTTGGGAAACTTTTAACATTTCCTTTCTCTATTATTTTTAATTTCTTAAACATGTCAGCATAACACTTAACTAATTTGTATCAGTTATAAGTGATAAAACCAAAAATCTTTCCCTTCCTAAGTTTTAAATCTGAGTAAAGAATAAAGAAACTGAACACCAAAATCTTAAAAAGTCAAATGATAGAGGAGCCAATTGAGAAAAGCCAATTGAGAAAAGCACTCTTACCCTGCCTTAGAGCTCTACTTTGGTAAATATTAACGTTTAACCAGTTAGCCAGATGTTTAACCCAGTTAGCAAAATTAACAATGGCATTCCAATAGTAACTCTTTTGTGAATGGTAAACGTTACAAGATGAACTTCACATTTGATAAGGCAGATCCAAAAGACAATTTGCAGGAAATGGTGCCTCCCACTTAACGCTGATTTAAAGACCAGAAAAATGAATAGACCTCTTGCAACTGCTGTGAAACAGAAAATCAAGTGAGGCTCAGGAAAGAAGGAAATGGAAGAGAGGCAGAAGTGAAAAGTCAGAGCACATGGAGAGGAAGGGCTGGGGACAGAGAACGGGGAGGCAGAGAGTGTCAACAAGTGGGAAAGTCCCTCTCACAGAAGTATTCTTAAGTGAGGTATACGTGGCCTTCAAAATCTAAAGATGTCACCCAACTATTTACCTGTGTTTTAGTGGTCAGAGTTGCAAGGTACAGAAACTTTCTCTTTACCTCAGAGAAGTATGTTCCAGCATGACCAAGACCCGATAGGTTTTACTATAAATTTTATTAATAGAACATTCTCATGAATGTTCATGGAGTTTATCTCCCACCGCCTGGTATATGTGTGTTTTGATAGAACATTTAGGATACTTGTAACTTCCGGATTACCAGGTCCAGTTAGCACAATGTCACCAATGAACTGGACCAGCATGATATTCTTTAGAATGTCAAGATTACTGAGGTCTCTATGTACTATTATAAAAGACAGCAGGAGAAGTAACACAGCCCTGGGGCAAGACAGTGAATGTGTGCTGTTGTTCTTGCTACTTAGAGGCAAACTGTTCTTAATCCTCCCTGGTGATGGTTATAGAGAGGAAAGCAGTTGCCAGATAAAAGGCCACATACCAAGTACCAGAGGCTGTGTTGATACATTCTGTTAAAAAAAATTACGTCTGACACAGCATCTGTGATGGCGGCTACCACTATGCTGAGCGAGGCAATCTGCTGTTGGACCTGAGTGTCCCTGCTTGGTGTTGCTGAGTGTGCCCAGAGGCCAAGGTCCTGACCAATCTTTACCTCAGCTATTTCTCAGGCTTGGGTTTTCAGTGACCAACCTTGAGGGATGTGGTAACATCTCCCTCTGGACATTATGCTCCCCCATCTCCAAGTCCCTCAGCTGTGAGGCAAAATCCCTATTCCTACAGAGCACGGTCAAATGATGCTTTTTTAGCTGCTGTTTACATATCCATTGTAATATCTACAACAGCTTGAGTCCCTTATCCTTCCTTTAATACTATGAGAACGAAGTTCTGGCCTCTTTACTTTGTTTTCTCTAGGCATAGTTATGTCTAGATTTCAGTTATGTCTAGATTTCATAACATGATTAGAATGAGTTCCAAGTGTCCTTGCCAAGCATTGCATCCAAATGTTTGGATCAGTGTCCCCATGTTAATAATTCTCTCCTATCGCAGTAAGTAGAGTAATGGCTCTCCAAAGACGTCCATGTCCTAATCCTCAAAACTTGTGAATATGTTATGTTAGGTGCAAAAGGGACTTGGCAGATGTGACTAGTTTTAGAAGCTTAGGACAGGGAGATTACCAGGTGGGCACAATGTTATCACAGGGTCCTTTAAGAGGGAGGCAGGACCGTAAAATTCAGAGTAGGAGAGGTTGGTGTGACACTAGGAAGAAACTGCAGGCCTAGGACAGTGGGCAGCCTCGAAGCTGGAAACACAAGTCAGCGGATTCTTCCCTGGAGCCTCCAAAATGAACACAGCCAGGCTACGCCATTTTAGATTGCTGGCCTGCAGTACAGTCGGATAAGTTTGTGTTGTTCTAAGGCACCATATTTTGGGTTATTTGTTATAGTCACAATAGTAACCTAACATACCTATTTAGCCTGATATTTATCCCACCCCTCCCTCAGTATCATTCCCCCAAGATCCGTTCCCCCATTTATTTCCCCAGTTCCTGCCAGTAAATGTTAGCTGGATCTGAATTCCTCTTCTGCATAAGGCTTCAACTTCTCTGCTTGGGCTCTACTGAGAGCTGAAGGCAGTGAGAAGTGAGAATGGTTCTTAGGAAAACAAGCATTATCTTGCTAGACATTGCTTCAAGTGGCATCTATACACAGTCTCCGGGGAAAGGGTGGCAGCTACTTCTGCCACCAAGAAGACCTTAAAGGCATTTGGGGGAGGATACTTTTTGGGTTCAGCTACCCAAATATTCCAATCTTAAGTCTTGGGGTCTAATTTTCCCTCTGAGAATCCTGAGTCTGACAAGGGAAACATGGAAAGTTTCTAAGAGAGTCTTTTTTGTGGCTGGGTCACCATTATAATATGATCCTGACCTGTTTTTTAGCACAGGAGATAAAGGTATGCATTAAAGTTGCCATAGAGACTCTAGCTTTCAAATATGTGTGAAGTTGTCAATTATCTGCTCTGAACTTATACATCTGAGATAGTTTCAGAATATCATTTTTGTTACAATTTCTCATCTCTATGCTATAATTCCTACCCTTCATAATTAAATCAAAGCTATATCGCTGTCCACCAAAATGATAAAATATCACAACAGAAAGTCAAATATGAGGTGTGGATGCTGTAGACTATCAGTATCCCAAGCCTCATTTCTCACAGAGCTGAACGCCTCATATCGATCAGGTTCCTGACTACTAGAGTGCACCCAAGAAAGGCAAACCAGAGGCTGGCAGTGGGACTTTTTGTTCTATTGTCCCTTCCTCAGCCACTCCACCGAGTCATTTGGTTTAAGTCAGTCAGTTTCATAGCTTTTGCAGAAGGGAAGACTGGCATTTAAATTAACCTAAGTTTCTCAGCTTCCACTCCAAATACATGCTATAATCTTTCTTCTGATGATTAGCAACTAAGAAGGGTATGGTGATGTAAGCTTAGGATTGTGGCAATAGAGGAATCTTCCTTATTGTCATCTTTGGATGGCACTTTTCAGGATCAGCATAGAAGGAATGACTTTTGGATAGAATTTGATTGCTAGATAGGCTATGAAGCCAGAATGCTTTCTTTGGAAAGAATACTTGAAATCTGGGGAAGACAGGATTATTTCAACATCAAGGGCTACCAAATCATCTGGATGTCCTCAGGGTTGCCGGATGCTCATATGGTACACTTGTAAAAATTACAAAAAAGCATCCCTTCCTCCAGACACTTTACTTCCATCCATAGGCAAATTTTCATAATATATTGATTTTCTTATGACACTTTGTTGCCATATTCCAGGACAAATTGTGATAATGAATCTACACATCTATACTGTGTACAATGTGAGAGACACACCTAGATGTGTGCCCCGTGCAGTACACAACTGTAAAACTCTTCATGAATCTCCTAGATTGTATTTCCTCACAGAGTAGTAATTCTTGGCCAAATGTATTCTCTAGTAAAAGACTGATCCACAGTGGTCTTAGGGGTTATGGTTTCAATGATATAAGATCCAGTCGATTGGTAGTAAGATATAATCTAAAAATTCACATAGTTTTCAACTATTGCAATGTAAGAGGCAAACCAAAGAATCAATAAAATCCCTCTTCTTTCATATAAAGTCCATTTCTGGCATATTCACAGTAGATAAGTGATTGATGAATCACTAACAGGAACTAGGGAATCTTAATAGAGAACCATTTATATTGGCCCAAGTATTCTCTTTCTAACCATGCAAAAACTCCAAGGGTCAGCCTGGAGTGAGTACCATCACAGTAGATTTAACCCTGTCAGACCATGGGCTCCTGAAATTTCAATCCAAGGAAATATATGAGGATTTCATGTAATCACATAATGATATTTCAATTGAAGTAGTTATGAAGGATCTCATTCATCAGTAGTGAAATGATATTTATTCATTTACTCTAATATCATTTTTAATGCTTTTAAATTTCAGCTTATTTTCATCATCATAAAAGCAATTTCAAACTTCTTTATTTTCTGCTAGTGGGTTCTTCGCATCTTACACTGTACCTGCCAGTAATCACTATAAATACTGCCCAAATTATCTGAACACCACTTTCATATTGATTTCTAGATGACCATTTAAATTCTCTGACTCCAATATCTATACATCAAATAAACACACCAAAGTTACAAAAATCCAGAATAGCAGTAAAGAAAAATATATATCATTATCTAAAAAAATACCAAAGGAAGCAGTAAACGCTCTAAGTCCAAAAGCTATATCCACAGAAAAAGAAATGCTGGATGATAGTAGGTATTATGACATCTAAGTCACATAACACGATAGTCATGTTTTAGATTTCATCATATTTTAAAGCCCAATAATATTCATAACTATTTGTTCTTGACTTTATCCCCAACCCCTTGTTGAAACACTCACTCCCTTCTCTTGGCTTTGGTGATATATTGCTCCAATTTTGCCCAATTGCTTTGTTCATTTGTAGGCTCATCATCCTCTATTTGACCATACGATGTTGGAATTTCTCTTTCTCATTTTTTTTCTCCCACTTTATTTTATTCACTGTAGGAAATATCATCCACTCTCAATGATTTATAGAAAAATACAATTCTTTTTTGTATAAGGTCAAACCCAGATATTTGACCACAAAGATGACATCTTTATTACATCTGAGTAGATTAAATCATCAATAAGTTATATTTACTCCCAGCTTCATTGAAGAAGTATAATTCCCTACCCTTTTGATATTGAACTTTCTATGAGACTTTGGTCTCATGATTTACAGTATCACAAGAGCAACTTAAACTAACCATGTTCAAACCCAAAATAATTATCTCCTGTATTCATCCACATTAAGTTTACTTGTCTAATTCTTATAATGACATCTCCACCTAAGAGAAAAATATTTTTTGGCGTGAGCCAGAATCCTTTGGGCCATATAGGAAAGCACTATGCCCTTCATGTGCATATCAAATCCATGAACAAATCCTGTCAATTTTACTTTCAAAATATTTTAATAAGAGAACTTCATATTTATTATAAATATCTTAGTCCAAGGTATCATCTCTTACCTAAACTACTACAAAAATATCCTAAGCAGTTTCTCAATCTTCAGTAAGGCCAGTTTACAATTTTAACCTCAACTATGCCCCTCAACAAAACAGCTGAACAAATATCATTAACCGTCACAATCTACCTTAGAAAATAGGTAGATTTCTTCTTAAGTTTCTCTATTGACCCGTCACCGTGACACAGGCAATAATCAAAGTACAGCAAGACGTGTTAGTGATTATACAGATTTCATCTTTGCCTTCAACAAGAAAGTCAAGGGCAATTCTATCATCCCTAACAACTCTGGAGAGTGATATTTGGCTGACTTGAAATTCTTTTCAAGGCTTAAGTAGTGTCATTGATCACTTAAGCTAAGTCAGGGACAAATTTTGAATTTAAACACACATTTCCAAATAACATAAATTCAAAAGGAAAATTAGAGAGTATTTTAAATAGGATGAAAATTAAAACACAACATATCAAAATTTGTAGGATGCACATAAAGCAGTGCTTAGAGGAAAATTTATAGCATTAAAAGCTTATATTATCAAAGAAGAAAGAGTTCAAGACAATAATCTAAGCTTTGACATCAAGACACTAGAAAAAGAAAAATAAATTAGATTCACAGCAAGCCAAGTGAAAGGAAACAGTAAAAATAAGATGGAAATACAATGTAACTGAAATCAGAAAAACCAATGGATATTATCAATGAAGTTATTTGAAATAAGTAATAACACTGATAAATCTCTAGCTGGACAGACCAAAAGGAATAAAAAAGACACAAATTACCAACATCAGGAATAAACAGGCATCATTAAAGATCCTATAAGCAGTAAAAAGATAATAAGGGATCATCATGGAGTTTACACCTATAAATTAGATAATTTAAATGAAATGAAGAAATTCATTGAATGAAAGAAATTACCAAAGCTCTCTCAAGGAGAAATATATTGACTGCATAGCCCTAGGTCTATGGAAATTGAATTTGTAGTTAAACTTTCTGCAAAGAAAACATTCCAGGCCTCGATGATATCCCTGTTGAATTAAATCAAACAGTTAAGGAAGAAATAATACCAACTCTATTCAAACTCTTCAACAAAATAGAAAATTAAGGGCCATTTCAGGAAGACAGCACTACCCTGATTCTAAAACCAGACATAGACATTAATAATTAATTTAAAGGCCATATCTCTCATGAACATAGATGCAAAACCTTCAGTAAAATATTAAGAAAGTGAATATTAACAGAGACATATGGAGCAGTACACAACTATCAAAAAGTCCATCTACAAAGAATACATAGCAATACTAAATACGTATGCACCAAACAAAAGAACTGGAAAACAGATGAAGCAAAAACTGACAGAAAAAAAGAAAAGATAAGCCTCAAGTAAAATTGGAGACATTGACTCCCCTATCTCTAGAATAGATAGAACAATTAGAAAATCATCAAGGATATAGAAGAACTCAACAAAACCATCAACTAATTGATGTTTATAGAAAACTCCACCCAACAACAGCAGAACATACATTTTTTCCAAGCACCTACAGAATACTCACCAATATAGACCATATCCTGAGTCACAAAACAAACCCAAGCAGATTTAAAATGAAGTATATAGACCGTGTTCTCTGACCACAAAAAAATCAAAGTGGAAATCAATAACAGAAAGATAGCAAGAAAATCTCCAAAAACATGGAAATCAGGAAACACGCTTCTAAGTAATCCATGGGTCAAAGAATAAATTTCAATTCTTTGAATAAGTCTTATTTCTTTGGCAATAAAAAAAAATACAGCAAGAATGAAACTGAAAATACAACATATAAACTTTGTGATGGAAATTTGTAGCACTAAATGCTTACATAGAAAAGAACTGTATCAAATCAATTATCTAATTCCCCACCATAAGAAACTAGGAAAAGTAAAATAAAATAAACCCAAGGCAAGTGGAAGAAAAAAAATAAATCAGTGAAATTGCAAGCACAAATACAATAGAGAAACCAGTGTAAGAAATAGTTTGCAGTGGTGTTTACACAAAACTATACACACACTTTATACCAATTTCCTGGTTTTAATATTGTACTATAATTACTTAACCAATGGAGAAAATTGGGCAAAACATACACAGAAACTCTCTGTAGCATCTTCCTATAAATCTATAATTATTTTAAAATAATAATGTAAAAAAAAGAATGCTCAGGAAATAGGCAAGATACTTCACCAAAGCAGAAATATATGATAATTAAGCACATGAAACAGTGTTCAACACCATAAGGCATTAGGGAGATACAAATTAAAATCACCAGGACATGCTGCTACATACCTTTTATAATAGCTAAAATTAAAAATATTTATATACAAATCAACAGTAACGGGCTCTGACCAAGATGCAGAGCACCTGGAACTCTCATTCACTGCTGGTGCAAATGCAAAGTGGTACAGCCACATTGGAAAATAGTTTGGCAGTTGCTTATAAAGTTAACCATTCTCTTATCCCGAAACAGCAATCCAACTCACAGGCATGTACTCAAGTCAACTGAAAACTTGTGTTCCCACAAAACATGGACATGAATGTTTATAGTGTCTTTATTCATAACCACTCAAAACTGGAAAGACCCAAATATCCTTCAACTGGTGAATGGATAAACAGACCACCAACCCACCTCAATGGAAGGCTAGTCAGCAATAAAAAGGAATGAACTAGTCATTTATACAACATGAATAAATCTCAGATTAATTATGCTAATTGAAAAAGCTCAAAATGACACTTGAGGACAGACAAAACTATAGGGAAAGAAAAGAGAGCAGTCACTTCAGAGGGCAGGGAATGTATAGACAATGACTACGTAGGGAGAAAAGGAAATTTTGTAGGGTGAAGGAAATGCTCTATATTTTTATTGTGTTGGTAATACAGGTCCTCAGGTCAAAACTTGTAGAACTAAACATCAGAAGGGGGGAATTTTACTTCTGTGAATTAGACCTCAGAATTGAATAGGAACAAAAAAGAATGGCTATCAGGAAACATAAATTAAGATGATAGATGTAAGTTTAAATACACCCCTTTTCCCAAAAATGCATATTTAACTGACCTTTTAAAAGAGAGAATCTCAGACTACATAAAATGATAAAGTCAGCTACATCCTCTTAATAAGAAATATATTTAAAAGATAATGGCCAGAAAACTTAAAATAAAAAGATGGAAATAATGTATCATACAAATACTTACCGAGAAAAAAATGGTTTAATATCAGAGTAAGTAAATTTTAATGCTAAAATTAAAAACAAAATGCAAAATTGTATCATTTGTTTTCACAGGGGACTTCCAAAAGTATCTAAAATAAAGGTCTGGTAATAATATAAATGTTGACATTTGTTACATCTGATTTTACCAGCACATCGTATTCTTCCATGTGTTAAATTAATTAAACAAGGAGCCCATTAGACTGGAGTGGCTCTAATGCCATAGCAGCCTACATAAGCAAATCAAAATCTAAGCCTGTAAATGCCTCAAGGTTATGAAATCAAAACGCTAAGGACAACAACCAATTACAAACAGCCAAGTAGGCTTTAAGCTGTAGCCAATCCGCCATTTCATCACTTTGCTTCTGCACTTTCTCTATATAAGTCTTTCCACTGACTCTCATTGGAGGAACATTCCTAACCACTTCTGGTTTGGTGCTGCCTGATTCAAATCAGTTTTTGCTCAAACTCTTAAGCATTTTAATATGCTTCAGTTTATCTTTTAACAGTCCTGGTGTCAGAAGAAGGAACCCAAAGAGACTCCTGACAATTCCCAGGAGAAATGAGCAACCAGATGTCGGTACCTGCTAAGCCCTTTGAGCTTGCAGCTTTCTTGCTCTTCCTGGAGGCCGTGGGTAAGTCCCTTTCAGAATCGGGATCCCAGCTCTGCAGCTGTCCCGTTATGAGCTTTCAGACTTTGAGTATTTCTTTTTCCTGATGGGATCCAGGGTCAGACTTAGACCAGACCGGGTCCAGTGTGAGGCCTCAGGTGCATAAGATTTTGTTTAAGGCTGAAGAAGCATGCTATCCTCTCAAAGATAATCTTGAATTACAGTGGCCACAGTGGAGAACTTCAGGCCATGTTGGATAAGCTTATTCATTTAGGGGGTTTCCTGGAGAAAAAGGGGCCTCAGTCAACTCACTATAAAGGATAGAGGAGAAATTACTTTTCCTCTTCTGCAGCTTCTGGTGACCAGGATGGGGCCCACTGGAATACCCTACTCACTCTAGAGCCTGCAGATGGCATCCTGGGAAAACTGGGAGAAGCCCACAAATGGTAGAATTCTTACTAAAGTCAGCTGTCTCAGATCTCTATCTGTGGTACCTGCTCAAGAGGGGAAGGTAAAGTTTCCTATAGTCCCTTCCTTTCCAAATTCAGATTGGAAGGAAAAAATACTGGTTATTGATCCTTTCTCTCCCACTGACAGTTATTGCCTTATTGCTGTCTCACTTCATGTCCTGAGAACTTGGCTTAGCAGTTGTCATCTTTGGGGCGCCCAAAAATATGGCCAGTGAGAAATATGGGTTGCACTCCATTTTTTGGCTACGATTGTACTCACTGTGCCAGCTCTCAGGGTAATTATCTGTGTCTTTCTTTCTTTTGGTTATCTTTGGAAGTGGCTGAGGATTTTTGGAGGGTCATAACCTTTGCACCCTCTCTGGGGAACCTTCTTGTGCCCATTGGTTGTTCAACATTGACAGGAATATTTACTGTTTGTCCCAGCTGAAATCTGACAAGACTTTTGAAAGGACTTTTTTAAGTAGGTCTGTGGTCAGAAATTGCCAATTTGGAAGCTGGTAGTCAGATCCTGACAGGAACTCCTTTATAGGCCTTCTCCTCTAAGCTAAAATGAAACTATGTACCCAGAGGGAAAGAAAAAGATCCTGAAGACCTTGTGGAAATATTTACTAAAACATTCCAAAGAAACACAGCTCTAAATATAGAACATAGTAATCTTTGGATTTCCATCCTAGTTGAAGAGCTTCTCCCTGATATAAAGAAGCAGATTGAGGATAATGTAGTTGGATGGTGGGGTCAGAGTCTTGATATCATTCAGGTTATAGCCCAGTTCTTTAAGGAATTATAAACAACTGTACTTGTCTTATAAATCTAATATTTACTAGAACAGAAATGCAGCTCTAAAAACACTTCAAAGTTCACCTATTCTTTTCACCAATCCCAAAACCTCCCCTTTCATCTCAAAAAGCTTGCAGATATTGTAAAAGATCTGGATTTAGGAAACAAAACCCTTCTTGGAGAAACTTACATGCCTCTGAGAAGCAAATATTCCACCAGGTCTTCTCTAGGAGCCCAAAGCCATTTCTTGAAATGCAAACTTCAGGGAGATAATTCTAACCAGAATAAAAATGAAGCTACTTGGAAATTAGGTGAATGAAAAATCTTACAGGTCTTTTCCACAAAGATTAGTAAAAGTTTTATCCATCTGAGTAGATAACCTGAACTTATTCTATCTGCCAGAAACACAATTTAGATCCAACCGTTCCTTTATAAATTAGAAATTTTTGCATTATCTTACCTATCTCATGGCAAAAATTTTACAACAAAAGTTGTAAGATCTCTCTGTGTCTGCCTATATGTTTCTGTATGTATGTTGCAGGATGTGTGATATTTTCTATCTCCAGATGGTATTGCCAAAATTAATTTGTAAAGAGCTCTATTTACTTGATGTAAAGATAAATATCAACTTATATAAATTAAGTATACTCTCAGAAATGTAAAACCTAACCCCAAAGTTTTTCAATTTCACATGCTCTAGAATAATTCAGTAAATAAAATCTAGTTTAAGTTTGTTGGTGTAATTAAAACAGGCATGTACTTAAAGTTAGCATTAAATATAATACTTTTAGTCCACCTAGGGTTACTAAAAGTGAAACTCATGTTGTCTCTGTTACAGAATTCACCTCAAGAAAGATAACTTAAGATGACAGTGAGCTGTACAATGTCTCATGAAATTTTCATTGATAATCTAAATATAATTGTTAAAACCAAGTAAATTAAATAGATGTAAATAATATGAAGGTTTCCAAATAAGCTTTTCAACAATAATTATGCTTTATGGTATATCCACTTAAAAAATGGTTTCTAAAATCTTATTGTAAGTTGAAATCTTAAAGTTACACTGAGTTGAGTTAAATGATAGATATTCAGTGAATATCTAGAGCACTTCCAAATACGGAAACATTAATTACTGAACATAGGTTCATCGACTTTTGCCTTCCTTTTACAGAGAAACTACAGATATTTGGACCTATTAGTAAAATGTTTTGTGCCACATTGAAAAATTAACTATGATGAAGAATATACTTCTAGAAATTGTGAAATATATTTATAAATTTTCTAATTCACAGAATGCTAGTGTAACAGTTCACAATTGCTTACTTTTTAGTTTTCACCAGGAATAAGGTATTCTAAGGGTTAAGAATTCAATCAATATGCATAATTAAAACTACTTAGAAATAACAAAGGTAAAAGAAAATAACTCTGTTTGAAAAGTAGGTAAGGAAAGTAAAATGACAGCTTGTTCCAGAATGAGAAAAAGAAAAAACATATGGCAAAACTTGAATGGATATAAAAAAAAATTGTAGATGTTTGAGGAAAATAAATCTTGGAATAGGAATTTTATGTGTGGTGAAGCTGTCTAAAATTAGAATGGATTCATGTAGGTCTTTAAAGAATGATATTTAATATTAAAAGTACACTGGTACAAAATTAGAATTTGGCTTTCTGTTGAAAGGACAAAGTTTTCTTGGACTATTGGCTGCTTTTCATAACAGATTGCAAAAGGTATTTTTTACCTTTTGGGTAATCTACCTAGAAAGCAAAGATTTTGTGTCTTATCAAGATAATTTATTATGTTTTACATGGTCTTTATCAGGTCTTTGATTACTTAAGAAATCTCAGTCTTCTCAATATTAAAACAGCTAAGTTTTGTTCACAACTATGTAATCTTCTGTATTTGCATTTAAAATCTTTGTCACCTTAAATAGATAATTAAGTATTATTTCATAATGATCTGAGATCCTGTTTAGTCAAATGCTCTAACCTTTTGACAACTGTTCAAAATCATATACTAAATGGAGCCTTTTTGACCTCTAAGTAACTGAGATTTTCCAGAGAGCCCCTGGAAAAATATCAAAGGATTTGTTTCTCACCTTGTATAATAGATGTTAAACTAATTAGGTTTATTTGGTATGTTAAATTACACGAGAAATATTGTCAGATAAGAAGTGATATAAATCTTCTTAAGTTATATGCATATGGATATGTTACTAATATAGGTATTCCAGAAATTGTTAAAAGATTCTAGAAATTTGCAATACTCTCATGTCCAGTTGTGATCCTAAACTATTGTTTGCCACAGAAATAACTATATACTCTTATTGAATGAACTCCCATCAGATCTTTAACTATGACCATTTTTTAAAGTCTTTTTGTTATTTACAGACAGCTATTGTTTTACTCTGATGTTTTTGCAAAGACCCTTCATCTTCAGAGAGATTCATGGAAATCTCTGACATAGAGATGGACAAGTACTCTAGAATACAGGTTTCTGATAAATAAGACATAAAACTGAACTAGGTAAGAATTTCCTGAACTGATGGAAAAACTGGATTCAAGCAGAACAAGAATTAATAATATGAGATTGAATAAACTGATGAAGATGATTATAAATTTTTTTACAATTTTTTTTTGAAAAGATACTGGTTACTTAATGTTTTATTTTTTCTGTTTATGGACACTTTTTGTCTTTTCTCTTAAGTTATCTGTGGATTATAGAATTTTGGAAAGTATACCTCTGGAAACAGAATTGAAACATTTTCTGTTTCACCTTGCTTTATCCCTCTAGAATTCAGAAACTTCTTTTTTTTCTTTTGAGGAAGTTTAGCCCTGAGCTAACTGCTGCCAATCCTCCTCTTTTTGCTGAGGAAGACTGGCCCCAAGCTAGCATCCATGCCCATCTTCCTCTACTTTACACGTGGGATGCCTACCACAGCATGGTATGCCAAGTGGTGCCATGTCCACATCTGGGATCCGAACCAGCGAACACCAGGCAGCCAAAGTTGGAATGTGTGCACTTAAACATTGTGCCACTGGGCTGACCCCAGAAACTTCTTGAAGTTATGCAAATAACTACTTTTATGGCAATAATAGTTATTTGCATAAGTTCAACAATAATCTGTTTTCCTTATAACAGGACACAAATGAAAACATTGGCCATATTACCAAGGCTTTGACTGTAATGTCATATTTGAGAATATATATAAAATCAAACATGATCAGACAGTTTTAAAGAACTAAGGTTGACTTTATGGTGCCAATAAAAGCTCCTTGGAAAACTGGCCTGGTACTTTGCTTACTGGGTTCCCAGCAGCCTTATCAGATGAGTGATGAAGGTCACTTCCTGGCAGACCCAGGAATCTCAGTATATATTGGGGACTTCAAGAAGAGGGTAATTCACCCAAATCTATAGGTATCCCAGCTGAAATCTGATGGTGAGTTCTTGGCTTGGCTTTTTAATCTGTAGAGGTTATTAAAAGTCCAATCTAAGCTTCTTTATGAAAAGTTCTAGCAAAGCAGATTTTAAAAGAGCTTTATCTGGTCAATCACTATTCTTGCTGTACTTATGTAAGTAATCAGGCAAACTTTAATGTGACTAGACTTACTTTGAAATCATATTCATATTACTGTGATTATCTTTAATAGAAATGAAGGGTTATTATAGAGGAAAAACTTATGTTTCAGCAGAAAATTATAACTCAATCTTGTGTATCAGATTATAATCCTGTTCATTGTCTTTGGGGTTTTGTTTCACATCTGTAAATCAAACTGGGTACTGAATTCTTCTAGTTTCCTCAACTATCTGGCTATAAGCATCCAAACTAAGAATTCCAAATTTCTCCCACCCTTCTGATTTGGAATCACTAACAACAAAGACTGCCTTAACTCTCCTTGGAAGGGACCATAACAAGTCCCCCTTACTATCCAGACCACAGCCACACTTCAGGGACTTGAACTTTGGGACCACATCCCCCAATTAAAAAGAGCTCCTCCAGACACTTGGAACTGCGCAGTGGGTAGTGATCTGAAGTTATA
The DNA here is from genome assembly GCF_037783145.1 of Equus przewalskii. Taxonomy (NCBI): domain Eukaryota; kingdom Metazoa; phylum Chordata; class Mammalia; order Perissodactyla; family Equidae; genus Equus; species Equus przewalskii. The sequence goes on along the minus strand of NC_091837.1, from coordinate 87,936,241 downwards.
ATTAACTATTGAGGTTCCTCTTCAGACACAGAAGGCATCTTGAGGTGGACAGCTCTCCCAAAATCACAGATCAAGATCTTCATCTCCAGTATAGAAACTTCATTTCTTTTGCCTTTTTGCTGCTTGCTTTTTCTCTCTGTTAATGCAAGGGAAGACAATGCTCCTGAACTTTGGCAACTATTGCTGAATCTACTACTAAGGCCATAGTTGCACAACAAACGTCCCTAGACTTTCTTCCTAAGATGGTTTTAGAGAATAGAATTGTCATAGATTACTTATTGGCTAAACAAGGACGAGTCTGTGCCATAGAAAATACCTCTCACTGTATCTGGATCAACACCTCTGGTACTGTAGCAAATATCAGAAATTAACAAACAAGCCAATCAGCTAAAACAGGTTGATGCCCCTTCAGGTACATTCTTTGATTTGATACCAACTGGTTTGGGTTAAGGGGACCTGGGTTAAGGACTACATTTCATTCTTTTGGTATTATCCCCCCAATAGGCATCATTGTAGTCTCCCTGGTGCACTTTATTCCCTCAAATGTCTTAAATGGAAGTATGCAGCCATCAGCAGCACGTCAGATGGCCTCACTACCCTTGGAGAAACAGAAATGAGATAAACAACAAAAACAATTCTTCCATGGATCTAATATCATAGCCTATGAGTTTCACAATGAGACAAGAGCAATTTAACTCTGATGGTGATAGAGAGGCACTAATACCAATTTTTTGGTCAATCTCTCCTGTATGAGAGGATGACCAAAAGGGAGGAATTGTTAAATTAATTAAACCAAAAGCTCATTAGACTGAGGTGGCTCTAATGCATAGTGGCATACATAAGCAAACCCAATCTAAGCCCATAAATGCCTCAAGGTTACAAAATCAAAGTTCTAAGGATGACCGATAACAAACAGCCAACTAGGTGTTAAGCTGTAGCCAAGTAATTATTTCCTTACTTTGCTTCCACCTTTTCTCCATAAAAGCCTGTCCTCAGCTCTTTTGGAGCAGCACTCCTAACCACTTCTGATTTGGCACTGCCTGATTTGAATAGACTTTTGCTCAAATAAACTCTTAAAAATGTTAACATGGGGACCAGCCTGGTGGCATAGTGGTTAAGTTTGAATACTCTGCTTTGGCAGCCTTGGGTTCATGGGTTCAGATCCTGGGTACAGACCTGCACACCACTCATCAAGCCATGCTGTGGCAGCATCCCACATACAAAAAATAGAGGAAGATTGCCACAGACGTTAGCTAAGGGCCAATCATCCTCACCAAAAAATAAATAAATAAATAAATGCCTCAGTTTACCTTTTTACATATGTTTGTAATTTTTTTAATTGTATAAATAAGCATAAAAAGAAAATAAATAACTGCAAGATATAGTAAAGCTCTAGAAATTCTTAACTTGGAGAAATTTTCTAGGAATTTAGCCCTACCCTTTAATTTCTTTGTCCACTACAGGTCATGACAATTTCATTTGAGCATTCTCTTTTATGGCTGTGCACACTCTTTACACAGACAAATACATACTCACACACCAACCACTAAAATTAACATTCACAATAACTAAGGTTTTATTTAGAAAACTGTTAATAAAGAGTGTGAATATTGAGGAAAATACCTTTCCTCTGGTAACTACAGTTAACAGTTCTCAGTATTATTTAATAGCAGCAAGGAATGAGTGGAGACCTTTAAGAAATAAAATAAAAGTGGTCTTGGAATAATGAGTGATCTTTAGATTCTTGGGGCCATAAGAAGCACAAAAATAGAACAAGTAAACAAAGGCTGCCAACAGGAATTCAGATTGAATTAAAATAACTAACACTGTGCGTCCTTTGCTCAAACATGAGTTGAGGTCATTCAGGTCTGAGGGCTTAAGCATGTTTTTATGCCAGATTTGCATATTATGGACAAGTCTCTGATTAGACAGTAAGTAGTCAGGTTATCAAGTGGGATTTATTACACCTTCCTGATATCTGTAAGCATCCATTTATCTGTCTTGCTGAAGTTTTGCCCCCGGACACCAAGTAAGTTAGGAAGCCTTGTGTCATCTCAGAAAACTAGTCAGATGACTGCCGTTTTATCCCCTTTGATGAGAAAATATAAAATAAATTAAGGCAAGTAATTGGTGTGAAAATGTCTTTAAAAATCCATGTGTAGGAAATATTTTAAGAGATGTAAGGAGAATAGGATATGATGAAGTATTCCCTGAAAAGATGTCACGGAGGCAGAAATGTTACCAGTCTTGCTTTTTGCTGTACCACCAGCATCTAGAGTAATGGCTGTATACAATAGATGCTGAAGCAACATTTTTAAAAGAATGAATGAAATATAAGATTCTCTGTGGAGCAGAAAAGCAGATAATGCTAATATTTTTGAAGTAAACTTTTGCAACAGTTGAAAAAAGCAGCTCAGCCCAAGCTGCTTTCTCTAGCTATTGTCCCACAAATTGCATCTGCCAAAGTGAAGAGCCTGGGCTGTCAGATGCATGTCATGAGGCTCTGGATAAAACTGATGCACTGTTTGGACTGCTTATCAGGAAGAAGGCAATCCATTCTCTAAGAGGGATTTACCAGTTTCTGCTTCTACATTAGTTTGACTGAAAGACCCAGGAGTCTACAGTTAGATGCTGGGGGGTGGGGATAGAGACCGGGGGCTGGAGCTTCCATGAGCAGTCAATAACTATGCACAGAAAGTGGCCATGCAGACACGAGTAGGAGTACACGATCTGGGCAAAGAGTAGCATAGCTGAGATACCATGTGGCTCAAGGGAGAAAACAAGGGAAAACAAAGTTTTTATAACATTCAAATTCGAGTGCAACAGGGTTTTGAGCTTTGTTATCGTTAAGAGATAAACTGAAGCATATTAAAAATTTTAAGAGTTTATTAGAGCAAAGATCCATTCGAATTGGGCATCATCAAATCGGAAGCCATTAGGAGCCCTCCACCTACAGGAGAGAGAAGAGGCTTTTATAGAAAAAAGGCAGAAGGAAAGTAAGGACAGGATTGACTGACCCTGGCTTAAAGCATACTTGGCTGTTGTGATTGGTTGCCCTTAGGTTTCAATTTCCTAGTCTTGGGGCATTTACAGGCTTAGATTTTGGATTGCTTAGGTAGGAAACCATGGCATTAGAGACATCTAACATAACGGCCTCCTTGTCTAATTAAACACTATTATGATACAACTTTTTATGCTTTCATATAATTTATTCATCTTACAAATAAATATTCAGCTCCCACATTATGCCATGCATTATTCTATACACTAGAAACAGAGCAATGAATGAAGTAAAATCTGTGCTTAAAGCTTATATTCAAATGGGACAAAAAGGAGAGGCAGATAATAAACAAATGAACAAGAAAATATATATATATTAAGTGGCAATAATTAAAGTGGGACAAAGAGAATAGGAAGAGATAGCAATTGGACTTCAGTTTTATAAAGAGTAATCAAAGAAAGACTCACCAATTAAGTGAGGAATTAAGAAGTCATTAGCAGAGGTATTAAAATCATGAAACTGGATGAGATAACCCAATGAGTGCGTATAGATATACAAAAAATGTTAAAAGTTCTCCCTTTTACACTGATTTCAAGAGATTTATGCTCCTTGCAACCAAACATGTTTAAAGTAAAAGAGAAATTATTCCTGGAAGAAGCTGAAAATCCCTGATGACGCCTCGTTCCCAATTCTGGATCTTAGGATGCCTGGCCATATCTTTCCTCTCTCCTTTCATTAACTCCCCTTTGTTTGAATTAGCTTGATTGGGTTTATGTTTCTTTCAATCAAATACCCTTTATGAAAGAAACTTAATAATAAACTTGGCTTCAAACACAGCAGTATACTTTTTGGTCTTCTTAAAAACTCTTTACATCCCTCGGCACAATTACAACTTAAATGGTGCCATTTGGCTAGGACCCTGAAACTAGTTTTGCAACAATTTAATTTTAATCTTCTCTAAAAATGATTAAGTCAGAGATGACAAATGACTCAATACCAATAAGTTGTTTCCTTAAGTGGTGAAATATATAATAATGTCTACTTTCAGTCTGTATAAAAAGAATTCTAAAGCAAGCAGGATGTGTGGCATACTTTTAACCAGCTTCTGCACTGGCTGACTGCAGCACTCTCTCCTGAGACAGTCTGTCAGATATACAAAAGAAAAGGCACTTAGAAACTGTTGCTTACTGTAGCTAAAGTCTCCAAGATATTTTTTCCAGTACTTTTTAGAATCAGAGAATTTTCTCTGTCGATTCAAATGTTTTTGCCTTCATTAAAAAAATAAAAATTAGTTCTGCTTTGTTTATTCTTGAAATCCTTACTTTGTTAAAACTGTTAATGATTTTTCCCCAAAGGCTTAGACGTAGATGGCCAGGATAACGAGCAAAAACCAACTTGAACATACACTTTGATTTTTTTTCTCCCCGATTAGCCTTATGTTTTATTTGTTCAATGTGAAAATCTTGATGTTATTTTGACTCAGTAAAAATCTGCTGAATTCCAGGTTAATAATTAATCTATACATTCTCTTGACTTTCCATTTTAAATAGACCACTATGCTAGAGAGTTATAACGACTCTAAAGGTGGGGGGCAATACGACTGTGCCTATACCCTGGGTGAGCTTAAAATCTAAAACTCACGAGGGGCCAGCCCATGGCCCAGTGATTATGTTCCCGCACTCCACTGTGGCGGCCCAGGGTTTCGCCAGTTCAGAACCTGGGCGCAGATAAGGCACCACTCATCAAGCCATGCTGAGGCGGCATCCCACACGCCATGACTAGAAAGACCCACAACTGAAAATACACAACTATGTACTGGGGGGCGTTGGGGAGAAAAAGCAAAAAGTAAAATCTTAAAAAAAAAAAAACTCTAAAGCTCATGAAACTATCAGATAACATTGAAGTACCAGACTTGCATAATGCTGACAAGTAGAGTGTAGACAGGGAGAGAGTATGTGGCCTGGAGAATTCACGGATAGCTTCTCAAAGGAGAAAAGTCTGATATTGGCCTTTTCAGGGATTATTAAAATAATAATATTGCTCTGATTACCTATCACATTCCATTTAACATTTATTGAATATCTACCATGAAGAAAGCATTTTGCAACATCACAGGAAGGCCCAGGCTTATAAATGTGAATAAGACATTGTCTCTGACCTCGGGCAATAATAAAACTCCTGGGAGTAGGAACCATTGTTTATACAAAGAATAAAAACAAATGAACAAAGGAAAAGGAGAGCTAAGATGTTTAATGGGATTAGTCTCAGGTTTCCCTCTTAGGACATGTTTATTACAGAAACGTTCCCTTTAAAATCTGGCCAAGCGATGCTGTTGATAAGAAAACTACGTGGAATTTAATAAGAAGGCCAACAGGAGGGGCCAATTTTTTAAGCCTGGTTTTTTTCTCAAAATGGAAAAAAATTTAAGTGGCCAAACACAGAGAAAATGTTAAATGAATTATAATGCACACATACAATGGGATATCATGCTTTCATTTTTTATTGTATTATGCCTATTCTACAGCAACATAAAAATGTATATAAAGTCATGCACTACATTTGGTCAACAATGGACCTCATATATGACCATGATCCCATAAGATTAGTACCATAGAGCTTAGGTGTGTAGTAGGCTATACTATATGGGTTTGTGTAAGTATACTCTATGATGTTCAAACAAGGACAAAATCGCTTAAGGATGCGTTTCTTGGAATATGTCCCCATCGTTAGGTAATGCATGACTGTACACAGATACCAATAATGGTACATGCCAATGGGGACAGAAAGCCAGACAGGCAACACTTGTGCAAACTAAACAAATTTATTTATCTAAATGATATAGGAACAGATAGGCCCTGTCAAGATATCTAGCAGATGCAAACTTCCTGGCCCCTAAAACCTCAACAGTTGGATTCACAGGAATGGATGACAATATCTAGATTGAGAATGTTATATCAAAAATTCTGAAGCCCTACCTCTCACCTCCAGTCTTTATATGCACGAAGATGGAGCAGTCCAGCTGAGCCCAAACCTGGATACCTGTTGAGACCCACTTACCCAGGTTGATGCACCATATATCCCTCAGAGTTACACAAGGGACAGTGTGCTTTTTGAGTTATGATGTGACCAAATTCTTTCAGACACAAGCAAACCTTTCTTTCAACACTCTCAGCCTCTCCAGATTGGCAGATATATCCAAGAACATTCCTGAGTTGCTAACTTCAGGATCAGAATAAAAACCACTTAAACAGACATCTCTGGGAGTCATTTGCTGGGCCATTAACCCAACTTTAGGGCTGATCTTTGACTAAAAAGCCAAAATGCAAACTATTTGTACCCTATGGTTGTTATCATGTAAAAATGTATAGGCTAATAATGTACAGGTTAATAATGATGATTCTGCCATATATATATACTGGAATTGAACAATTAAGTAAATGAGTGGTGGATGGTGGGAGCCAAGTTTCTCACGGTTGGAGTGAAAATTTACAAATAAGCAGGGAGGAAGCAAGAATGCTCCATGTGGTAACAGATTAGAGTTGGAAACTGTATGAACTCAGTTTAATATAGACATAAATGATTAAATACAGAAACATTTTCAGATATGTGTACATACATGGCTTAGTATACACACATATATTTACTTGCTCTGTCAACTGAGAAGGCTTAGAAGCAATGATACCCCAGTAATGACAAGCACACTGATTGCCCAGATCTTGGTTTCTAATACAATTCTCCAGTATAAAGAACCAGGGCTCCTTGCAGAAATGTCTGATTCTAGGAATGGGGCATGAAATATATGAGATAAACCTGGATATATATATAGACACACACACACAGACACTTATAGGGGGTGTGTCAACAGAACACAAGAGCAAACTAAAAGAGCTCCCAATAGCCAAAGTTGGAAGGCTTTGAGTAACCAACATAGTATTGGATTATAACCCAAACTACAAAATAAATATCTATAAATCCACAATGATATAAACAAATTTTTGAATACATTAATAAATGGGGGAGAACAGATAAATATCCAACACAAAAAAATTCCAAATGATTTATGTAGATACTCCTCCCTCATGGAGAGGAAGCCTAACTTCCCATCCTTAAGTGTGGGTTATGCATAGTGACCTCCTCCCAAAGAATACAGCATGAAAACAGAGAAAAGAGTAGAGAAATGTGACAAATACTCCTTTGATTAAGGTCAGCATTGACAGTCATAACTCATATTGATAGTATATACACTTGATATAATAGTAATGAAAATAGCCCTTTACTTCTGTCTTCATTAAAAAAAGACATCAGGCAAATTCTGAGAGTGGGGCATCCTATGAAATACCTGACTAGTTTCCTCAAAACTGCCAAGTCACCAAAAACAAGATAAATCTGAAATAAGCCACAGCCAAGAGGAGCCAAAGAAGACGTGGTAAACGAATGTCATGTGGTATCCAGGATGGGATCCTCTGACAAACAAAAAAAGAACATTAGGTAAACTCTAAGGCAATCAGAATAAACTACGGGATTCAAATAATATCAATATTGGTTCATTAATTATACTAATGGAAGATGTTAGGAATAGAGAACCTAGATGTCTCTATTATGGGTATCTGTAATATGTTCTCAATTTTTCCATAAAATTTAAAACTCTTCTAAAAACTAAAGACTATTAAGAAAATATATAGGCATATTGATTAAAATGAAAGAAATATATAGCAAAAGAAAGTAGATATAGTGGAGTAGTGGAACTACAGGGAATTTTTAAAAAATATGTGTTTTGCCCTTTTGCTAACGAGAAAAAGAGAAATAATTCCCAATGAGATATAATGCCAAAGAGCTGTATGATGTTTTTTAAAATATTTTTCATAATCTCTTGGTTCTCATTTTCATAATTTCCCTAGGATTTTTTGTTGTTGTTGTTGTTGTATGAGAAATTAAGGAAGCAAAAAATTGGGAGAATTTGGCCAACTTTGCACTTATTTTTAGAGAAACTTGATCATTTAAATGGAACTTGTCTGTTTCTAATCTGACATAACTGTCTCTAATAGCAAGAGAGAGACCTTTTCAAAAGCAAGTTCATAATTCAGGAGGTTATGGTAACTGAAAAATACTGAAAAGCATTTTGGTTTGTCATAAATACATGATTAACTGAGATATGAGATGAAAACATAATATAAAATGTTTAATTTTCAGAGTCAGTTGTATGTCTAAGTAACAGAAAGCAACAAAAAGAAACATATCTGCTTCCTGGCTAGCATTGACATATGTTTCTAAAAGACATCCAAAACATTTAGAACTGCTTAGAACATTTCTGTGGAAACTTTTTATCTGACATTCTACTGATGACAAACATTTTGTAAAAGTCTCAAATTTGTATAATTTATCTTGAGCTTTCTGTTTAGTGTATTTCCTAAGGTTTTAAGTCTAGTGGGAAGGTTCAATTATATTTAACTCCCAATGTAAAAGGAAATTCTCTAATTTGCAATGTATTTGCAATGCTTGTTTCAAAGCTGGAAATCAAAATGTAATTTAATCATTTTTTTTTCAGATTGATTAGTTGTCTATTGGAATAGTTAACAAAGATGGCTAATTACAAAAGATTAAGATAGAAAGGGTGCTATTTATACATAAATAGTGTTTCCAAAGCTGGGAAAAATCACATGGCCTTGAAGGGAGGATTGAGTAGGACTAAGTCCAGCCCACAAAAGTTATAGAGTACATTATGATTTTTTTTTAATATTTTTGGCTCCCTAAGCTGGAACAGGGGCTTGGACCATGCGAACACTTCCAGCACAGTGATTATTTGATTCTCTTGAGCCTCCTGTACATTTGAGGGTGAGAGGCAGAGACTTGAATGAACCCTGATTGTTTGGGATCAGAACACAGATATAAACAGCCTTTCTTGATGTGGAAGAGTAAAGAGAATTTGGATTTCAGAATGATCCTGGGAATTCCTAAGGAAGAATTTAAGGTAAAGGGATAAAGTTTGATGTAAAAAGAGAAATCCAGCAAAGGGGCCAGTGGCTGGTGGGGGAAGATGGTGGCGGTCCAGGCACTGTGGTTGACGGGGAACTCAAGCCTCACCCGGCCACATGGGCAGCAGGACTGACCTGGAGAGAAGGTGGGACTGCACATGAAAGCAAGCTGGATGTCACTACCTGCTGTGACCTCCCAGGTCCCGAGAAAGCATGCCTCGGTGCTCTCTACAACCTGACTTAATGTACTGCAGTGTTTTCTGCCGACTGTGACAAAGCAGGGACACAGCTCTCTGGTGCCAGTTCACAACCTTAGCATTACAAATCCCATTACAACAAACAGATTTTCAGCTCCATCAGGAATCACCAGGCCAACAGTGCAAAGAGCAGAGTTCCACCTGCTCAAGAGCAGCTGAGTGCATCTGTCAGCGACAGGGCTGCAGAATCCTGGCTGATCCAGCCTCAGTGGTGAGGGAAGGAAGTGTGTCTGTGTCATGTCCAATGTAACTCTTCAGAGTTGAATGACCTTTTTGTGGGAGCTCCTACAACATTCCTTCCCAAACAAGTGTATCACAGGGTTCTTAATTCTCTAAAGTCGTGGCGCAGATCATGAGTTGTCCTGGTGCAGTTTCACTGATGTTGGTGGTGTGTCACCTCATTATAACCCCCTATCTTAACTAATTACAGGATCTGAAGAGTCGGCCAGTCTAGATTGGCCCCAAAGGGTAACAAAAGGTCAAATTATACAACAAAAGTTTTTAACAAATAGTGAAACTGCGCAACTCTCCATATTTTTTTCTTGCTTGCATGTCAGTTTTTGTCACCTGTGCTCATAAAACTTCATTTACATCAGAGAAATTCATAAGGCCTGTGTATACAGATAAATTTTTGACCTTTATAGTACTCTCTTAGAACTCTCCATGATGATGAACATCTTCTATAGTAATATGGCTCTTCATTCCTTGACATGTGGCTAGTGAGGCTCAGGAACAGAATTTTTATTTTATTTAACATAAATTTAAATTTGACTATTCACGTGTGGCTGTTGGATACTGCATTAGACAACATAGGCCTACAAGAGGAAAAGGATATTTTATTTAAATACGTAATTTAAGAATCTCATTATTGTGGGTAGCATAAAACATCCTCCCCATCAAGTTACCAATGAGAGCCTCTCTTACAGTTACAGCAAACTTACTAAGTGTTGTTATATGGAAGACTCTGCTAGATACTCAGATCTGCTTCCTTTGCCTCTCTCCTTTCCCAATGAGCAATTTGTGGAAAGGGAAAAAGAACTGAGCAAAATGCAAGCAGAAGAGGAACAAGCAAATAGCAGTGATGCATGGTAATTACATCTGGAAAACCATTAGCTTTTGAGTAATTGTGAATTGGCTAACTTACAATCTAAGACCCCTAAAAGTGCCAAATAAGCAAGGTTACTTAAGCTATTTGAAAATAATTTACTGAATATCTACTAGAGGAATAATTTTTATCAGATACTGGAAAGGATGGGGAGTTAGGTAACGAGATTTTGTTTTGTTCTTTTTCTGCACTTTAAATATTGTTCACATAACTTCTTGTCCATAGCTATTTGCCGTTTTTTTCTGTTCTCCAATAAATGCTGACGGAGACAGATATGTCAATAATATCTATATTCTACCTTTCTGATAAGTAATTTTCTTCGCCATGACAGCTAATGTTGATAACCTTAAAATTATGACTCTACATTTTAAATTTATGTTCGCATTGTTCTTTGCAGAATTCAAAATATGATCTCTGCTTTTAGCGTGAGGACCCTTTGTGATGGATGTAAATGGTGGCTAAGAGAACGTGACTCAGAAGGAAAGATTGACAGTCAAGTCCGTGTCAGTCTCCTGATTTACCGCATTTCACTCTTTTGGATCAACACGAAGAAAACGAAACACGTAAGATATTAGCAATGACAACTTGCCATTTTTTGTTTGGATAAACATAGTGTGAGGGTAGTTTCAAGCCTGAGTCATACTTTGATAGTCACCTATTCCTGACCTCATTTTGATAGGCACAGGTAAGAATTTATAATATGTCTCAGGATTTGTTAAACTCTAGTTGAAGGACAGATTGCAAGAGGATAAGACCAGCTTCAAAAAATACTGCTATACCTCATCCAGACTTTATCCTACATCACTTGATTTGGAAACAGCGCCTAAAATATGTCATCTAGAGTACACAAGAATTATTGGCACTTCTGCATGTAAGATGCTAAAGATCTTTCTCTCTCTCTATGTAGTAAAAAAAAAAATTTATTGGTTAAAATTCCAGGATAAACCATATTTACTTGCTTTTCACCTTCTGGTCTTCTCATATTTGTAATGGGTAGAAGTAGCATTATGAAAACTTTATGAAAAGACCCAGGATGTCTGAAGGGAATCACCTGTGAAATCCATGTACATCATTCCCCAGCCATCCTAATTAGTTACACTTCCAAAAAAATTTTTAAAGGAAAAGAGTGCTGCTACATTCCTCTGATTGAATAAATTTTCTGAGTTAGTATTTTTCAAATACATACGTATTTAGAAATAATATTTATAAGCACTAAAATGTCTGGTTCTTCCTGAAATCAGAAATCCCAAGAGTCCCTTGCACCCCTATGTTCATTGCAGCATAATTTACTATAGCCAAGACGTGGAACCAACCTACATGCCCAGAAACTGATGATTGGATAAAGAAGATGTAGTATATATACACAATGGAATACTACTCAGCCATAATAAAAGACAAAATTGGCCCATTTGCAGCAACGTGGATGGACCTCGAGGGTATTATGTTAAGTGAAATAAGCCAGTCAGAGAAAGACGAACTCTATATGACTCCACTCATAGGTGGAAGTTAATATATTGACAAGGAGATCTGATCGGTGGTTACCAGGGAAAAGGGGAGGTGGGGGGAGGGCACAAAGGGGGAAGTGGTGTACCCACAATATGACTAACAATAATGTACAACTGAAATCTCACAAAGTTGTAATCTATCATAACATTAATAAAAAAATATATTAAAAATTTAAAAAAAAAATGTCTGGTTCTTATCAGATCTGTTATACTATTCAGTGATAAGTGATGGCTATGACATTGGCTACTTGAAAAAAGCACATTCATCCTTCTAAAACTCTATGTGAGGACAATATCTTCCCACTGCTGTGAGCTGAATTGTGTCTCCCAAAATTTGTATGTTGAGTCCCCAACCCCAAATGTCACTATATTTGAAGATGGGACATTTAGGAGATAATTAAGGTTAAATGAAGTCATAAGGGTGGGACCTTAATCCAATAGAGTTGGTGTCCTAATAAGAAGACAGAGAGAGCAAGCACAGGCTGTCTACAAGCTGGGAAGAGAGACTTCAGAATCCGACCATGCTGGCACCCTGATCTCAGACTTCCAGCCTCCAGAACCATATCGATCAGTATAATACTTTGTAAAATATAGCTACATATTCCTCATAAGACTAAGATCACACATGTCAAATGTCCACAGTATACATGTATGAGTCAATAGCCTCATATAATTATATAACATATATGTTAAATGGCAAACCAAGATGGAGATATCCTTCTAGAACCAAAGATTGGTAAAAGACATTAAACATAAAGGCAGGATTACTAACAGAAATAGATCTACAAATATCAGTCTCTGGCATTTAAAATTGAACAAATCGAATATATGTAACACCAGTATGCAACAGAGATCATTGGAGTAGTTCCACATAGTAACCAAAATTTGGTACTCAATAGAGTGTAAAAATTAGTCACTCAATGTGTGAAAATCAGGCACATCATATTGTTAGTGTATGTGAAAGTGGAATTTGTATATCTATCCATAATGTTTGTAAATCTAAACATCTAGAAAACTGAAAACATTCACCTGGCAAGAATATAACCTAAGTGTTTAATTTTACCACATTTCACTTAGAATTTAACAATACTGTTAATTACTTGGAAGATAAATATAAACAAATGATTTTTAACTTCAATAGTCAATGTTACAAAATCTTGACTATAAAATCTTAATTATTGAATTCATTTTTAAATTAAAGAAATTCCCTTTGCTAGCATCCATGTAGCACTACTTGTTAGTATAGTTCATGTTGTAAACCCTATGCTCAATCACTCTGTCAAACAGATAATATTAAAGATATACAAAAAAATCTGTCTTATGACCCAAAGGAGCTTATGTTCTAGATTTAGAGCATTGCTGACACACAGTCCCGTGAGCAGGCTCCTCTCCCCAACGCTGTCCTGAAATGTTGGTGGCCACACGGTTCTAGCTTCCTCTTGTCTCTTCTCACTCCTACCCCTTTACAGATCACCAGGAAATATAGACATCCATATCAGCATCACTAGGTGTCCTCTTTCTCCTAGGATCCAGACGGATAGTTCTCATGCCAAGCCAAATGCAGTATTTCATAGATACATCAATTCCAAATTTTCCCGATCAAACTCATTAACCTCTTCTAGCCCCAAAATAGTGTTGTTTTTTTCCAATATAGAAGACCTGATAGCCAAACCAGATGGATGACCATCATCATCATCTTTCATTCCCTGCTCTTTATTCATCCACAACTAAATTCTGAAAACTCTTCCCTTCCCAATTCCTTTTTTCTATCCCTCAGTACACTCGAACAACTTCAAACTTTTATCTTCACGTCATTAAATCTTCCTACTTGTAACCAACTGTCCCACTAGAGAGTTGAGTATTTTCCAAGTTTCGGCAGTATTATCTTTCCACTTTCAATTGCTCCATGCCCGAAGCTTGCAGTTTTTAGCATAGCACCCGACAACTTATACCAGTCTAGCATCATGCCATGGTTTTAATCTTACCTCCTGTTCCTACCTACTCCATTCCTTCCCCCCACTCCCAATAAACTTGGTGCTTGTTCATTCCAAATATGAGCCTGTGTTTGTATTGTTTTTTTTTTTCTCTAAGAATTGCTTCTCACTTTCTCTGTGGAGCCTTTTCTCTAGCCTCCAAGCACATTTGATTCCACAGCACAGAGAGCTGACAGCCATCATATTCTTTCTCAGATTATAGTAGCTGGAATTTTAGCTGGTTCTCTAACTGGATCGGGCACTTTTAAGAATCTTACTTAGTTTCTTCTCCCAATCCCTAATACATACCTTAATGAAAGATAGATGCTTTTTAAGCATCTGTTAAAATAAGTTTAATTTAATTGAATATTAAACACTTTGAGTTTTAAATAAGAAGGACAACGAATGCATTTGCATCACTTCTTAACTTCCAGAATTCTGTATTGATAGCTTTTGCTTTATTTTTGCATCTCATTGTACCATCCTAATCATTAAGTCTTTTAAGTTAAATATTCAGAGAGTTTGGTCATGGATATGTGTTGCTATGGTAACGTGATCCTGCCAATATCTAGTGCCCTTAAAAGTTTGTGAGTTTTCTGAATGTAAGAACCCTGGAATAAGCATAACCTTTACTCTTTAGGTGCAGCTATAGTCTAAGTTATGTCTAAATTTTCAAAAGCTGAGTCTAAGCAAAAAACAAAGATAAGTTTACATAACTTGGAAGTGTGTGTTCTTAAAATAATATTCATGTAAGAAGAATGATATTCTATGTAAGAAGCTTAAGTCCCATAATCTGAAAATACACATCTTTAACTATCATGGGAATAAGCTCTGACCCTACTGACTCTATATACATACTTTGAACATGCATCTATAAGTTTGGCTGACAATTGCTCATTGGGAAGATGCTATGCAATGCCAAAATCTTATCACTAATAAATAAGATCTTCTGAGATTGATATACCTACTATGTTATATCATAGCAAAATTACATACTATCAAAAAGCATCTTGCATTTAATACTATCTGTAGCCCACGATTGTGCTTGCAAATAGCTAGTTACTAAATCACAATTTTTTTAGTTTAGCACATCTATATACCTCATTTAAGATAAGCAGTCGCTACATAAAAAATAAAGACCTAACTTAAGAAATCTAATATTATAAATTTCAAAGCTTTTTTTAATTAACAAAGTCAGATTTGATGATTCATATTTAAATAAAGTTCCTTATTTTTTAAAGAATTTGTTTCCCTTCCTTTAAATAAAACAGTTTCATAATTAACTGATTTATAGAGCCTTATGTCCAATGAGTATGCAGGGTATAGGAAATAATTGTAACAACTGCTTACAATTTCAAAATATTTATTTCAAAATAGATATGATGAATTATGAAAATTTTAATTAATGAATGATTTATCTATCTCTAACATTTTTATAAGTTAGTGTAATTTGCCCATAATATAAGTCTCATGAATGCTTTATTTCAAGGCTATTATTTCTATAATTTAGCAGTTACACACAATTTTAACTGCTATATAATATCAATGCCTCCAGATAACAGACAAAGTATCAGTAAGCTATTTAAATATTGTGCATATGAGAGATTAAGGATACAGATATTCATAAACATGCTAAAATTTGTAATTTTTTCTTAAATTTATAATTTTGCTTAACTTGACATCAAGTTAACATTAAAAGAACTCAATATATCTTTAAAATTTTTTTCCTCAGACATAATGACTCATATAAAATTAGTAAGTGAATAACAATATAAATGCAAAGCATTAAAATTTTCGTTGTATTCATCCATTCTAAAGAGACAGTGGGAATCATATTGCTTTCTGCTTCTCATTATGCTCTAGCTTTGGTCATAAGGGCCATTTTCAAATGCAGAAGAAAGTAGCAACGGACTACATCAATCTATATTTAATTGGATTATTGCTTATTTTTTCCTAAGTAGTTGTTATAGGAATTGGCCATTAAGGTAATACATGGCAACTCATGAAGAAAGCCAGGAAACTGCAACACCTAAGGGAGAGAATGATTTTGTACCTTCTGTTACAAGCTGGTTTGTGCTGGTCAACCAGTTGACCAGTTAGAGTACAAAGGAAAATGAAGTCTCATCTACATTAAAGAGTCACTCAGCTTCTTCCCTAAGGACAAATCACTCCATAGGAAAGTTATAGTATCTGTCTCCACAATGAATTACTAATTCAAATGAATTTCTCACAGTTCTTGCTTGAAAATGGTAAAGAAAGCATACTTCCTAATAACAGATGACTTAGAACTCTGAATGAGTACCTTCACTGATTACCAAAGGCTTGAGATTTATTCTTGCAAAACTACGTTTGGATAAGTATCCCTCTCCCCAGGTCTATATTTTCCCCATAAAGTGATCATTAGAATAATGTCTGAGTTTGCCTTCTATATCTGTGTCTATATCATCCATCTACATATATACATATATATTTATTTGAATATACATAAATATATGGTTTGAAATACATGTATATGATCTGAAAATATATTTAATAAATCTTGTCAGAAGCTTCTAATGAAGAACAGTTTATCAAATATCAAATCATTATTATAAAGGTTTATAAAACAATAAAACTAAGACTTTTAAAAGATATATTATAAAAGCTTTTAAAATATACATGCATACTTTAATAGTTTACATTAACAATCCAAATAACTAGAAATAATAATTTCTCACTAAGGCCAAGCTGGAAAATATTCATGAAGAAAAGATGTTTAATTAATAGCTGTTGTTGCAGCTGAAGAACAAAGCTGAAATAAGACCACAATCCAGGGCTGACATGATCAAAATTAAAACAGACCAATAAGCGGAGAGGTGCTCATGTAAAAAGAAGGGAGCTACCCTAAAACCCCCACCAACCACTTAGGCATGCAGTCAATCCGTTAGTAATTCGACTAGCAGTTAAATGACTCATCTCAGAGCATTCTCCCATCTCATTCTCTGCATTACACACTGACAATAAATATCCACTCACTAACATCATCTAAACTTAGTCTAGTTTTCTGATTCAGGCATTTTTTGCTTTTTTTTTTTTTTCAGTTGTTTTTCTAAAGAATGCTCCTTTCATCGGGGTCAGAGAACATGTGAAAAATTAATTTTCTGTAACAGAAACTAAGCAGATTCTAAACCAAAACACTTTTGCATTTATCACTAAGTATTTACCATTAGCTAGCACTAACACTTAAAGACGGTTTACAGGAAGATATTTACATGGAATCAATCAAGAGAGCTCTATGCTCTTTGCTTTCACTTTTAACTTTTCAAAGCAGGTAACCTAACAACAAAGAACAGTGGGGTGTATCGCCCCACTTCCGTGAACTCAAGCCCTGCTCTAAAAGAGTTTGATGCCAAAAATATGCTTTGGTTTAGTGTAAATTTATTCACTGACTCTTGTAAAGGCTCGTCCATATAAAATAATGGTATCACTGGCTGATAAATGTAGGAAGCCACTTTATCAGATAGCAAAATTATCTTTCCACTAAGGAATCCATAAAGAGAGCACTGGCACTACAATTAAGAGCTTATTAACATTGGTGAAATGACTGGTTTTGACAAAATAAGCTGCTTAAATTTTTCAACACCTAATTAACACCCTTAATCAATGGCATTTTTTTTAATTCTTTTTTTTCAAGTAATTTTATTGGGATTATAATGGTTTATAATATTGTGTAATTTCAGGTGTACATTATTGCTTATCAATTCCTAAATACACTTCATCATGCTCACCCCTAGTAGTCTAATTTTTATCCATCACCATACATACGTGCCCCTTTGTCCCTTTCACCCACCCCCACCCCTCTTACCTTCTGGTAACCACTAATCTGTTCTCTTTATCCATATTTTTTTTATTGCATTTTAATCTATTAGTGTATCATTCCACAACGCCAATAGTATATTAAATATATTTGATCAATCTTAAAACAATGGGTTTGAATCTATGTCAACTAATGGTAATGGGTTTTATTTTAAGTCTTTATCACTCTATATCCATTGCTTCATGGATTACAACGTGTAATCTGCTAGATCCCTCATCTGTTTTTTACAAACAATGCATCAAAGAGTCTTACTGAACAGAGAATAAAACTGAATTATATCATCAGAAATATGTAGTTTAAAAACGCCAATACTTTTACCCTTAAAAATCAATATTAGGTAGACAAAGCAGAGTATCTGAAAAAGTGTGAACTGTGACTTAAGAATACTTTGTCTTCTTAAAGGAGAAGATGCTGGCATGAGATGAGGAACACCACTGAGAGCTGGGCAGGTCTATTTCAATAAGGAGTCTCAGGTCTCCTAGGAAGGGAAATTTAGAATCCCTTATTTCTGAGATTCAAAGCCAGTTAAACCTTTCAGAATAGACATGGTAGCACTAATAAAGGACCAATGGCTAAGAATAAATGGGGCTGGCATGATAAAAATCACCATCAGGAGAGAAGCAATGGGTCCAAAAAGCTTGCCTGCCCTGTAATGAATCAGAATGGGGGAAGGAGCACAGAGTTTTGAAGGACTCTAAGGAGCTAACACTGAAACCTATTTCTATTTCGTCATCACAGTGGCAGACTGGCACCACCCACAGCGGCTCATGGATGGAAACAGGGTGGGTTGTTGGGAACTGGGAATGATTATCTTCCCTCGCCTTTGAAAATAAATGCAACTTTGGGATGCCCACATACCAATAAGAGATGAAGTCCCAGCCATATTACTTTACTGGAAGATGTTGCCAGCAAACAATCTTTTCAGAATTTCCAGGTTTCAGTGAAACCACAACAAAGCAGCAACTAATTCCGAAGCAAGGAGTTTTGGTCACTTTGACAGATTTGTCCAACCTCAAGAGAGCTTATCAGAGCTCCGATTTCAGGTTCTCTAAGGGAACATGTAGGATTGTCCTGAAATAAAACTGAGAACAATGCATTCCTAGAGAAAATATGCCGGACTCCCTCCCTCATCCAGCATGGAGTGCCTAAATTGCTCTTTGAATTATTCTCAAGCAGCCATTTATTGCAAATTTAAATTATAAAGCAATATGCTACAGGTAAATCTATAAATTTATTGCCTGACTTAGACCCTTAGCCAAGGGAGTATTAAGAAGTGCCCTGGTAAACCCCATCTAGGATATAGACATACTTCTGTTTTATCTCCTCCTAGATAGCAGCAAACCATCACTCCCACCTGACAATTAAGATCAATCATCCCAGGCACTAGAGTGACGTTTTTCTTTGCCATATGAGGAGCCCAAATGGCCAGGGAGCAGTTTCAAATTTCAACTAAGCAGAATCATGGCTATACTCTTGGGTAAAATCACTTGTCTTTTCAGCAATAGGACCTCCAAGCTACTCATCCAGACTTGCTAGGACAAGAAAGAAAATTTCCTACTGATTTAATAATGAGAGAGGCCACTTCCATTTCTACTAGTTTCCCCTACACGTGTGCATTCTGCTTATGGGGAAGAAAACTAAATATCAATAGTGGTTTTCAAGTACCTAAGGTGCTCAATAGAAGCAGTACCCCAATATCAAACAATTTTGTCTCCAAAGTGATATTGTAACTGAGTCATATTCTATCAAACCATCTGCTTCTGGGTAAATGGGAACATGGTGAGTCCAACGAATTCTGAGGATATAATCCCATTAACACAAAATATAACCTCTCTTGGAAGCCAGTTTTGCAGCATACCATAGTGATGGCTAAGGCATTTTGTCCACACATGGTGATGCTAACAGAAGTGCTGAGGACAGAAAAGGAAAATCTGTACCCAGATTAAGTGTCTATCCTTGGGATAAAAATGAACTCTCCTCCAAATAAGAAAAAGCATTAGTTATCTGTTGACGCATAAATAAATAGCCCTACATTTAGCAGTTTACACAACATTTAGTATCTCACAGTGTCAGTGGGTCAGATATCTGGTGTGGCTTATCTGAGTGCTTCTCACTCAGATTTCTCACAAGGACGCAATTACATATTGGTCAGGGCAGTGATCAAGGTTCAAAGAGAGAGGATCCACATCAGAGATCACCGACATAGCAGCTGGCAGGCCTCAGGAGATCCACACTTAAGCTCAAAGCCACTAAGACTTTGACTAACACTCTCCTCAAAATCCATCCAGCCTCTGCCCACTGCCCAGTCCAGAAGCCACTTCCATGTTTTTAGGTATTTCCTATGGCAGCACCCTACTTCCTGTACCAAAATCTATGTGTTGTCTACTGCTATGTACCAAATTACACCAGGATGTAGCTTAAATTACAAACAATATCTTTCAATACCTGTAGTTTAAGGATCTGAATGTCAGTTAGCCATGGATGTCTCTGACTCAGGGTCCCTCACAAGGCTACAATCAAGATGCCGTTTGGGGCTGCATGCATCTCAAGGCTTCGCTGAGGGAGGATTTGCTTCCAAGCTCTTGTTTGTGGCTGTTGGTAGGACTCAAGTTCTAGCTGGCTGTTGACCAAAGACATCAGTTCCTCGTCACATGAGCTCTCCATATACACATACACATAGCCAATTCCTTCTCCCAGAGAGAGGGCTGAGAGAGAGAGCGCGCGAAGCAATAGAAGCCAGAGTCTTTTTGTAGCCTAATCTCATCATTTTGTCATGCAAACCTACCATGCAAATCCATTAGTTAGAACCGATTCACTACGACCAGCCCACTCTGGAGAAGAGGAGATTATACATAGCACAAATTCCAAGAAGCAAGGAGTCATTTGGGAGCCATTTTGGAGACTGCCTACCACGGGGGAGGGGGGGTGGTTTACAGTAATGAACCTGCCATCTATAAAACTAGTCCCCTCAGAGAGAGACTCAGTGTAAGCTTCTTCTTTGGCAGGTGGGGAAATCAGCAGTGGTAGCTGCCAGACCAGCTTTGGTAAAGGGAAATATATCATTGTTCAGCCGTACAAAACTATCATCCCTGAAATGACCATTTTGTGCAAGGGCCCATAAAGAAATACTTGAATGACCAGGGAAAGAAGTTGATTGGCATGCACTAATGGGTCATCTTGTCCACTTAGTGAGTGTTTGTGGTTTTGTTGTTGTCAATACCCTCTGGTATACATTTTTGTGGGATGCAAATATTTTCACACTCTGCTCTTCTCTCAAGATAGATACCTTTTTCTTAGATGTCTTTGTCACTAACTTTTCAGTCCTATTCTTGCCAAGTCTTTGTCCAGCCAGTCAAGCGACTAACAATTGCTCATGGATATATGCCTCAGGCCACTTCTCATTCCACACAAAGTGGACAAATGCACTATCCAAAGTGCTACCAATGGGGATTCTCTTCATCAATGTCTTGCAGGGCTAATCTGAGTGAGAATGTGCTTCATAGCATCCCAACTTTACCTGGCACCAATTTACCATGCAAATACTTTAGTTGGCCAACATTGGGTAATAGGAACCTCTTTAAAGGCTCATCTGTGTAGACTGAGGGATAAGTAGTGAAATAGAATGAGCAAGTACCATGAACATCTGAGCCACCTGCTCTTAAAGTTTACATGTGCCTTCCAGACCCACTAGGAGACAATTTCACACACAGTATTTCTGGTTTATAATGAAAAATGTATGTTTTGATAAATCATATAACTTCCAGTCATGAAAGAAAGTTTGGGTGGTGTGGCAGCCATGGAGGTGTACCCCTCAGATCTCACTCTGAGAGAGAGGCTAACGTGAGGCATGCAGTTATCTCACAGCTTTTCACAGACATGATTTTGGGATCTGCTACAGTGTTCATGCCAAGGCCATGCTCTCTCTGGGCTGCTTCCAGCCAATGGCTTGGAACAGCAGGAGTATTAGAGCAGAACCATTTCTGTCCAGAGCTAGACTCTTCTAATGGTGACCCTTTGCCTTGGGCCTCCCATCAGCCTGGACTGCATTTTCTCAAAGTGAGACTGCAGTCCAAGGCTATTCTTTTTTTTTTTTTTTTTTTTTTTTTAAAGATTTTATTTTTTCCTTTTTCTCCCCAAAGCTCCCCGGTACATAGTTGTGTATTCTTCGTTGTGGGTTCTTCTAGTTGTGGCATGTGGGACGCTGCCTCAGCGTGGTCTGATGAGCAGTGCCATGTCCGCGCCCAGGATTCGAACTGACGAAACACTGGGCCGCCTGCAGCGGAGCGCGCGAACTTAACCACTCGGCCACGGGGCCAGCCCCTCAAGGCTATTCTTATCCACTCTTCCTGCCTTCCCTGTCTCCTTTCAGAGTTATCATACCTCCACTGTGGTCTGAAAGCTCTCCCTGTTTATTCCTACGCCCTCCTCCCTCTGTTCTTTACAAGCATTTCTCCCAATAAATCTTCTGCATCTATAATTTTGTCTTGACATCTGTTTCTCAGAGGACCTGAATTGACATGAGTTGCATAGTTATTGGTACTGCATCTTCAGCTGCTCAGTGTCTACCCATGCTCAATAGCAACCAAGAGATACTATTCAAAAAGAAAGGAGGACATTGCCTTACTTCAAAATCCTAGGAGTCTGTACCTACTATCTTTCTATTGAGAAAATTGGGAATTTCAAGATGTTCTATATTTCTTCTTCGTCACAGTCTCATCCAATAGATGGGGTATGTTGTGTCATCTGGCCCAAGTGTCAGCACATCCCACACTTCAGGCTGTGGAGCCGTTTCCTACTAAACCTACTGGGTTATCTAGTAAATGGGTCAAGTTGGGTGTGAATGCACAACAATTTGTTTCTTGCCTTAGAGAGATATGACATGCCCCAAACCAGTGGACCCCTAGAAACTTCACTAATGAGACAAGTTCCTGAAACTTCTCAGGATTTATCTTCCCATGCATTTATCTTTTAAAGGTATCTATGGTACTTGGTACTTCCTGCTCACTGAGTCCAATTATCTTAGCGTTATTATACAAAAAAGTGTAATGTTCAGTGGGATTTCAAAATAAGCAAGTTATCTCTAGACTTTATTAGGACTGGAGCAGATGTGTTGACACAGTTCCGAGGCTCTTCAGTTAAGGTACACCCTTGCTTCTGCTTTCTTTACTGAAAACAGTGGAAGAAAAGTATTTGCTAGATCAAGAACTGAATGCAGGTGCCAGAGGCTATGTTGATTTGCTGGAATACAGATAGCACATCCAGAAACCCAGCTACAATTGATAACACCATCTGATTAAGTCTGCAATAATTTTCTGTCATTCTTCCTGATCCAGCTGGCTTTTGTTGTGACCAAACAAGCGATTTAAAATTGAAATGTGATAGGAAGTGCAACCCTGCATGTTTGAAGCCTTTGACAATGATGCCAATTTCTTCTTTTCCTCAGGGACATGGTATTACTTTTGGCTTATTGTCTTGATGAAAGATGGAAACGTGTCCAAGGACTTCTTCTTGCCCTTTTCTATCATAATAGCTTGTATTCTAGGGGTCAGAGAACCAATGTGGGGTTTCAGTCTGTTTCTAAGTATCTTTATACTAGACGGTGCAGAGTCATCACAGCAATAGATCTTGGCAATATCGCTTCTCGTTGTACAAGTGTTCTTTTCTTGAAGCTGGCCTTGTACTGACTGTCCATGATTCCTATGTTGGGATATATTCTAGTTATGGTCCTGAAGGCTATGAAAGGTAGTGGAATAGTTAGCCCTGACACTTTGTACCCCTTGTAAGAAATCTGCCTCAGGTATAGTCATGATGAGTAGATTTTTTGTGAAAGTTGTTTCCTCAGGCAGGGTGTGGAGGGTCTGCCTCTGCCAGCAAAGGGAATTCAGAGAGTTTGGGAGAATAGAGCCCTTCATCTGTCTGCCTGTGTTCTTGACATATGTTACATCTCACTTCTCCCAGCAGTGTGGGGTTTGACCTTTTAACTGACTTCAACTCTGCCACTCATACACTCAGATCTCTAGTCTGATCCTCAGGCATGTATGCCCTGCAAATACAGGAGATGAGGGATTTCTTCACAGCTGCCATCATGACTTTCCAATGATCTACTTGCTTTCTCAATTAGACCCTTACAACTTTCATTCCTTCTTTTTCTCTGTTGTGCTCTCTGGCCCCAATAGAGGTCAGGCAACTCTACAATCTTTTCCATCAATATTGTCACCATAATGACCAAGAGCCATGGTCATCAACTCTCTGGACACCTTGCCTTCCAGCTGCACCTGCACATCACCTCATGCCAGCACCGTGAGAATTTGAGAAACAGAGATGTCACCTATACTATGTGTTACCCTGGTTCATTTCCCTCCAGAAAGAAGGTTATCCATATGGTCTTCACATATGTGAGCAAATAAATCCCAGAATCCAATTTTGAGGGTCAGTTTCCTGTTCCTTTATGGAACTAATCAAAATAAAGCTGGAGTATCTACATTAGTATTAGACAAAGTAGATTTCAAACCAAGAAATATAATCAAGAAGAAAGAGGGCATTATTGTATTAGTTTTCTAGGACTGTGTATGTCTTCTTGGGCTGCCCTAACAAAATAACAGAGTAGTCTAAACAACAGAAATTTATTTTCTCAAAGTTCTGGAGTCTTGAAAGTCCAAGATCAAGGTGCTGGCAAATTTGTTTCTGATGAGAGCTCTCTTCCTGGCTTACGGATACTTGTCTTCTTGCTATGTTCTCACATGCTGAGGGGAGAGAGAGAGAGCTTGCTTTTTGGTGTCTCTTCTTATAAGGAAACCAATCCCATTAGCTCAGGCCTCTGCTATTATGACTTTCTTTTACCTTAATTGTCTCCTAATAGGCCCAATATCCAAATATAGTCACCTTGAAAGTTAGAGCTTCAATACATGAATTTTGAGGGACAAACTTCATTCCATAGCACACTATCATAACAAAATACCACAGACTGGGTTGCATAAACAACAGAAATTTGTTTTCTCACAGTTCTGGAGGCTAGAAGTCTAAGTTTAAGGTATTGGCAGATTTGGTTTTTCCTGAGGCCTCTCTTCTTGGCTTGGCCATCTTCTCACTGGGTCCTCACATGCTCTTTCCTCTGTGTGCTTGCATCCCCTATGTCTCTCTGTGCGTCCAAATTTCTTCTTATAATGACAGCGGTCAGATTGGATTAGGTTCTACCCTAACAGCTTCCTTTTAAATTTATCATCTCTTTAAAGATCCTATCTCCCAATACAGTAACATTCTGAGGTACTGGGGATTAGAGTTTCAACACCTGAATTCAGCCCGTAAAAATTACATAAGGAAAAAGGAGGTAATTCTTCAAGAAGCCATACAATCCTAAACATTTTTGGACTCAAGAACAGAGTATCAAAATAAATGTGGCAAAAAAATGATAGAACTGAAGGGATGAATTTGGTTCCTTGTAACCTAAAACAACAAGTTTTTAATTTTTCCTATTAATTAAAGTTAAAAATTAGACCCTTATATCTGGGAATGCTGGCATAATGCATTAACACCTAAAAGTATAGTACAACTACATATTCTATGTTAGTGATAGAAAGGATTTATATGTACGTCAACCAAAGGAGGGCACTCCCCTGGCTTTTCTAGATAACCTCACTCCTTGTTCCACCAAAACTGCCTCCAAATTTGAGCACGGTCTGTTGCTATTACATTACGAACAATAACATCTTCTGCCACATCCCACCTGATCATTCTCTATCCTCTAATCCTGACTTATTCTTCTTTGATTAGACTTAGCCCATGTGAAATACTGATATTTCTTTATTTTTACTTCTCCACTCTAGAATTTAAGCTTCATGAAAATAGTGACTTGGTCTGTTTTATTTATTATATCTGAGAGTAGAATAGTGTCTGGAATATAATAAGCACTCAATTAATATTTATTGATTGAATGAATAAATACACGAATGAATGAGTCATGAGTGTTCTACACTGTTTTGGGACATGCTAACGTAATAACGTTTTTCTTCTTCTGCCATATGAATTCAAGGAAATATTCTACTTGTAATTCTATTATGAAATTATGCAATAAGGGGCTTAAAAGATCACAGTCAAATTTGGACAGCCTAGGAAATATGTGACCAAGACTGGAGAGAATATAGAACCTACTCCATATACCCACAAAATCACTTCCTTTTTTTGTGCTTAAAGTTTTTTAAGTGGGGAAGAAAATCTTTTTATAATATGAGAATTCTTACAAAGAAAACTTATGTGGATGAGATAGCACATTGTCAAATCCCCACTGTTGGCTTTTACGCCTTTTTGAGAGCAGATTTTGGCACTGACTTCGATGGAGTAGGATGATGTGGAAAATGAAAGCCACATTGCCAAGGATGAGCACCTAGAACAGGCTTTTAGTATGACTGCAAGGAGAATTGGTTCCAGCACACAGAATAACAACTTCTAAATTTGCTCCTTAGTCCTAGTTTTCTGCTGTAATTAGAATATGTAGAAGGTTTTAAGTTTTCTGTAGCCACTTCAGTAAAAAACAAACATGCTCAATGTTATTTAATTATTCACTTTCATAACAACATACTGCATACTATAATTTAGCACACATTAAAAATTTACTGCTGCCAGGCACTATATTGGACTCTGAGCATACAGAAATAAAATGACAACGCCCTTGACCTGAAGGAGTTAAACTGCAGTGGTAACAGTCATAAACAGTATTACAATATAATGTCATTATTATAATTGAGGTACACCTGTATATAGGACATAATATAATGGTACTATGTAGAGATTAAATAGGAACACACAAGAATGAATAATTAATTATCCCTAACAGAGCCAGAGAAATCTTCCCCCCAAAAAAATCACTTGAGCTCTGACTTGAAAGCATTGGAAGTTTGTCAGAACGTCATGGCATAGAAGGGCAGAGGGAACCATGTAACTGAGCAAATTTCTCATTTTATAGTAATAGGGAAAAAGTATATTTAATATTCAAATCCAACAATATATTTTTATTTTCCATTTTATTTTTACTAATTTTCTGCAGATACAAATATTGATTTGCATTTGGCATTTCGTTACTAATTGTCTATATTATTGATATCATAATTTTGTTTGTATCTTTTTAAACACTTTGTAGAAAGCAATGAGATAAAAACAAGCTTTTAAAAAGTTATTTTGAGCTCCGTATTTATTATTACTACATCTAGAGATATTTTTTAGCCATTTAAATTACAGAGTTAATAGCTGCTTGTTATAATGATTCAAAAATTCAGAAGAGTCTAAAATGTAGTTAATGGTCACCCCACTGCCCTCTCCAATTTACTTTCTTGTGTTAAACATTGAAAACTAATAGCTAATACGTAATACATCCTTATCTTCCCTATAGAATCATATTAAACAAATGTGAATATCTAGGATACTTTCTGGTTTCTCATTTTATTCTACCAACAGGTTATTATATCATGCATACACTTCTGTAACTCTCTTACTTTACATAACAATATATCATGAATTATTCCACAACATTTCAGCCAAATTCAGTTATTTACTTAAATATTGAGGACCTAAGATGTGCCAGACTTTGTGACAAGCACTGGTGACAGAGTGTGGGACGGGGCAGCTATGGCCCCTGCCCATGTGGGACTCACGTTCTGCTGGGATTTTAAGGAAGAAGAGGGGATGTCATGCTTGTTCTAGATGCAAGACAGCTACGTACTTTCATAGTGTGGAGAAAACCGGAAAACACTAGTTCTTGGAGAGTGAAAATAAATGTTCAGAGTAACAAAGAGAGAGGGGAAAAAGGAGGAACTATGTTTCACAGGGTTATCATTCAAAGATTTCAACAAGTATTTATAGAACACCTACTATTTACCAGGAACAAAGTGTTCCTGCTGTTATGGAAGGGGAAGAAAAAGTTAATATATATGCAGTGTATTAGGCAGGAATGAATGCACCAAAGAAAAACATAGCAGGTAAGGATATAAGAAGAACCAGGATGAAGTGGGAAATTTTATTAGCTCACATAGGGTGGGTGAATGAAGTCTCCACTCATAAGGGGATATTTAAGCAGAAAAGAGAAGAAAGTAAAGGAATAGGTTATGAGGACGCTTGTGAAAAGCTGTTTCAAGGCAGAAGAATGGTCAGTGCAAAAGACCTGAGGTCTAGGAGCTGGGCGTTTGGGGGGGAAGTAAAAAGGACATTGTGGCTGGAACCATAATAGAGTAGTTGGAGATGAGGTCATGGGTCATAGTGAGACTGGAAACCGCTGAGAACTTGGACAAGATAATCACTCTGGCTGCCGTGTGGGGAACCAATATTGCAGGGCAAGTGAGGAAGGAGGAGGACCAGGCAGAAACCTAATGAAACAGAGCAGGCAATGGAAGTTGGTGGCTGGACCAGACTGGTAACAGGATGGTGTGCTAAGATCACTAGTGTTTATGCTAAAGACAGTTGCAAGAACCTCTAAAGGATTTCACGTGAAGATTTTCGTAAAAACTGTGGTTGCAAGAGAGCAAGCATAAATTTGACTATAAGGAGTCTAGTCAGGAACCTATTACATAAATTTGGAAATTTTCTGTTTTCCCTCTTAAATAACCTTATAAAGTAGGACAAGAATTACTTCATATTCATGATAGAGGCTAAGCAGATGCATATGTTGGGATGGAAGAGAGGAGCTAAAGTGGGACAGGATGGAATAGGAAGCTTGCCAGGCAATCTAGAGAACTGATGAAGGGTGATAAGATTTCAAATCGATGGGGTTTTATATTGTAAAAAGGAATGTACTATACCATATTTTAAAATCCACAATTAAACATTAAGAATATTTTTAAAAGTCAAACTACTTTAACATAAAAATTATTTTTATGGATAAAAATGCCATGATTTAGCTTTATAATTTCCTGCTAATGGAAGCATTTCATGAGTGTTGAAATTATTTGCTGAAATACAAAGTCATGCTTTTTTAACCCATCAAAACCATGAAGATCTAGTCATTATTATTTATAATTGCTGCCTTAGTTATTTTAAAGACTGGACTTGGCTAATTAGCTCTTTTGGAATACTCTGAGGCTCTGGTTCCTGCTTCATCTTCATCCAGGCTCCATGTAGTCTTGCTTTTATTTGTATTGACCTTTGACATTTCAATTTTCTGTTTGCTTTTTAAATCCTGGCTAATTAGAGGATTTCAAATTCTTCATGATAAATAAGTTCTTGTACAGAGCGTGTAATTAGAATATCTGATGACAAGAACTGGGAGTTGAACACCCCGGGGTTGAAAGATCATACCTCCAAGCAGCATTTTCCCACAGGATGTTTTGTGTTTCAGCAATTAACCTCCTGTTCAGGACATGGCCCGCTATTCATCTCCTAACATCCCTTCGTCAGGATTATTTCAAAGTCTGTGCTTTTATTGCCTTTTATCAGATGTGGTGAACCCTCAGGTCAAAGTAAAAATGCCTAGAGAGAATGTCTCATCATCTTGTAGAAATGATCACAGTGCCTTTTATTAGAAATGTATCATTGAAAGCTTCCGAATTGCCTTTTGCCCTGCATAAAACTGCTACACTTATGTTCCATTATAATGTTACAGCTATTTCCTCAGTGAATTACAGTACTGGCTGCACATATGCACTTGTGTGTGCACACACATACACTTCCTTTGGAGTCACAGAAATTGTTGGAGTAAGAATTCATACTGCATAGGCAATGAGCTAGGACAGGAGGCAACTAGGAACTCTTTATTGCCACAAAACTGTAGTTGGGTATTTTCATTCCTCTTTCATTCTCTATATATTAACAAATGCCTACTCTGTGATAGGTACTGGAATTTGTATTGTGAATATAAATGCAATAAACCACCAGTGGTCCCTGCCTTCAAGAAATGTAGAGAACAGATGAGAAACAGACTTTAAAGTGTTACTACGACCAGATGTGGAGCTACATAAGTGGTAGTGCATAAACACTTAGTGGTAACAAAAAAGGAACATCTGCATCTGCCTGCAGACTCACAGAAGACCTCAGAGAGGAATATTTGCCCTTATATTTGACGGATAAGTGGAAGATTACTGGACAGACAAGTGTGTAGCAGCAGGTGTGGTGTGGTGGGGTGATAGTGGGAGTGAGAAGGAATTCCAAATATGTAGAAATGCACAGAGCCGGGGGAGCATGTTCACAACCCACCTTAATTCCACATGGTGAGACTGAGGGGCAAGAAGAGCAGTGAGAGAAGATAAACTGGACATTGAGGAAGTTAATGAATTGAAGATACATGGCTCCTCCTCTAAGGCAGGGCTAAACTTGCAAGAGCCTTGGCACAGGTGCCAAAAAAGACATTTCACATTCTCTGCTACAGATGGTGGAGAACCACGGAAATGCGCGTGATCACATGTGGTTTGGTAAGATTATCTTGCTAGTAGTAACCAGGTTAAACTTGAAAGGTTGGGAGTACAGGCGGGGAAATCAGTAAGATGTCCGTTGAGAGAGTCCAGAAAACAGGAGAGGAGAACCTGAAAGTGGATGACAGCAGTGGAAAAGTGGAGGTGGCAAAATATACAAGAGGTATTTAGGAGGTAGACTATAACAGTACTTAGAGACCAGTTTCTGCTAACTGGTGCAGTCCCTGTTTTCCGACTTGAGAGAGTACATGAATGAGGGAGATCTATGACGCAGAGGCTCAAAAGGGTGCTCCATCACCCAACAATGATGGAACTTTGAGCAGATTATGTGACTCCTTGAAACTCATTTCTAAATGGAGACAATACTAGCACCTGCCTCATAGAGATGTTATGAGAATTAAATGAATTAAGACACGCAAATTAATTAAACTACATGGGGTCAGAGCAAGCACTAAATGTTAGCTAGTATTATTTTACAGAAATCTTGAATTTATCATGACTTTGAGGCAATCAAGTTGAGATGTCTATTACTGGATAAATAATAGACTGTAGAGAATGTATAATTTTCAGCTTAAAGATAATAGATTAAATGCACAGACAAATCTAGAAATTTCCAGAATGAAAACAGAACAGGTAAGCATGCAATTTTGGAAGATGTCAACACTTAAGGGGAGAACAGAGAAAGTAGAACCCACAAAAAGGTTGAGGCTAACTGGGAGTCTAGGAACAGACTGAATGCAGTCATCGGGCAACATAAGACAGACTGAGCAGACTGGAGTTAAGGAGCAGGTATCTAACCTCTGAGAGTTTCCTGAAAAGAAAAAGACGTCACACCTTGTTTCAACCAGTATCCTGACATAGAAATATGTTTCTATTATAATGCACATAATTTTTAATTCATGAGTTAGTTTTACAAGTCTGTCTTCCATTTTAAAAGAATGATAATCTTCTGTAACAGTTATCTACTAACCGTAGCAAATCATTCCAAATCTTAGCAATTAAAGTCAAAAAACAACAACAACACAGGTGGACCCAGAGGGTATTATGCTAAGCAAAACGAGTCAAAGACAAATACCATATGATTTCACTTATATGTGGAAACTAAAAAACAAAACAAGCGCACAAACAAAGCAAAACAGAAACAGACTCATAGACACAGGAAAAAAGCTGGTTGTTATCAGAGGGGAGACGGTGAGGGGTGGAGGGTGGGGTGAAACAGGTGAAGGGGATTAAGAGGTACAAACTTCCAGTTATAAAATAAGTCAGTCACAGGGACGCAATATACAACATAAGGAACATAGTCATAATACTATAACTTTGTATGGTGATAAATGGTTACTAGACTTATCGTGGTCATTTTGTAATGTATATAAATGTCGAGTCACTGTGTTGTACACTTGAAACTAACATAATATTGTATGCCCACTATTTTTCAATAAAAAATTAAAGAAATAAAAACAAGAAACATTTTCTTTGCTTACAATAACAAGTGTTACATTTTAGGCTGGCTAGGTGAGTGGCAAGAACACTTAAGATCTACCCTCTTAGTAAATTTCAGGTATACAATACAGAATTGTTAACTACATTCACATTGTTGTATATTAGATCTCTAGCTCACTCATCTTGCACAACTGAAACTTTGTGCTCCTTGACGGACATCTCCTCATTTTTTCCACCCTATAACCCCTGACAACACCATTTTGCTCTCTGGTTCTACGAGTTTGACTACTTTAGATTCCATTTATAAGTGAGATCATGCAGTATTTGTCTTTCTGTCTTGGTTTATTTCATTTAGCATAACGTCCTCCAGGCTCATCCATGTTGTCCAAATGTCAGGATTTCCTTCCTTTTCAAGGTTGAATAATATTTCATTGTATATATGCTTTGGTCATCTAGAGGCTCAACTGGGTCTATAAAGACTAAGGTGGCTTCACTTACATTGTTGGCAGTTGAGGCTGGTTATGGTCTCAGTCCTATGTCTCCAAAAGGCAGCTGCTGCCTTCTTCATGTGGCAGTCTCTGATTCTGGGAATGGGAATGGAAGAAGAAGGCCTCTTAAGGCTCAGGCCAAGAAATCCTACATCATTTTTCGCTACCTTCTGTTGGCCAAAGCAGGTCACAAGGCTGGCCCAGAGTCCAAGGGTTGGGGAAGAGACCCTCTCTCTCTGTGAGAGAAGCTGTAAAGAATTCTTGGCCACTTTTGCTTTACCACATCTCCTTAGAGTAAAAGCCACAGGGTTTTGATTTTGTATTCCTAATTCCTGATACGCTGTTTTTTTTTACAGCTGTATCGAATGAAGGCATGTTTCTATGGTTCTGTGGGGTATACTTCCTTTACAAACATCTAAGGTTAAGAGTTTAAAAGGAAAAAAAACACTCTTCAATAAAATAGAACCAGATTTACTAAGACTGGCAAAGAAAAATGAATCTGTGTGGGAAGAATGAAGCCATACCTCAAAACCATGACTTTTCTCTTGAATTTTACCCTCCCCTTGAGAGCTTACTTTTTTCTGCTGCCAACACCATGTACTCACTCCCTTTAAAACTATGGCTCAGGAGACTTTCTTTGATACTCCATATTATCTTAGATGAAACAAATCTGAAACATTAAACAAGAATTTTCTATGGCAATAAAGGTCAAGAGTAACATAAATCTAAATACTGCTTGCTCCCACAGGTTTTAGAGCCCATTCTACTATCCTATTCATCCTTCAAGCTTCCACCTCGACTCTCAGAGCTGTCACTGCATCTCCACAGCTGCCCTCCTGACTGTCCAAATGCAGGAAAGACAGCCGTGGCGAGCGGCAGCAACTCCGCCCCTCTCCTTCAGAATCCTTCTTCCCTGCCTGAGAATCTAGCTCTTTTTCAAGTCCTGACTCAAGGATTATAGCAAGGGAGACTCCAGGTCCTTCACCCATGGTTACTTCTAGAACCTTACCTGGAGAGAAATAATCACATCATCCATAAATGATGTAACACCAGGAGGGCACTAGCCGGGAGGGTGCTTTTTCACACAGCACTTAAGAAATGTAAAAGGCAAAGTGATCCAACATTATTTTTTTTCATTCACACTAATAGAATTTTCCTGATGTGTCAGAGGAAGAAAGGAAGACAAGGAAGGTAGGAAGAAATGCCCAACCTCGTTTAAAATCTATAAAAATGTAATACTGTTGCTCCTTGAGTAACTTAACATATGTGCGAGGAAGCCAGTTCTTGACATCTATGCAGTAACATTTTCTGGATGTTCTATAAGATTACTTAATTTTGCAATCATAAGGTTTACTTGTCCGTAGTGCTAAGATTATTACTCATTTCACTGAATCAATGTTAGGGAAGATACAAAGCATTAGACAAATTATCATTTAGTCTCAAAATATTTCTAAGATCATTTCACTCAAAAACAATAGAGATACTAAATAAACCTGGTTATACCAGGTAGTAAGTAAATTTGAAATATATCCCACAGTCTTTCCCTTAGTCTGTCATTACTAATCATAGTGTCAATCTGTCTGCAATTGTAAAATCTTTCACTGCATTCTCAAAGCTAGGGAAGATTTGCCTAATAGAAAAGAAAAGGATGAAGAGAGGACATATAGCTACACATAAGCAAAGATTTTCCTTTAATCTCCTATAAGGCCACATTGGTGCCAAGGTTAAAGGAATGCAGTAGAACTAAGGATCTTCAAATAGAAAAACTTGAATTGAAATGAATTTCATATTTCAAACAGAAAACTCCCAAAGGAAAAAAATTGATTTGTTTGAAAAAATTTTAATGAGCAAATAACAATATCAGAAATTAATTTCACATGTGAAATGGAAATAAATGAAAATTTTCATATGGAAAACAATAAAGCGTATTTGTGGTAATAGTGGTAAATAGCATTTACATAGAGTATTTCAAATGGTTGATTCTCTACTAAAAAATAACTAACGTTTCAATTAGATTCTCAAATTTTGCAGATTAAAGATGTGCACCACTCAGCATTAGAATTGTTTAGTTTGAACTCGATAAGGTGGTTCAGCATAGACAATAGCAATATCTCTTTTTCTTAACAATACAGTTAGGTGCTGTTAGACTTGACACCCAGATAAGGACAAGAGGCAGTTGCTCTAAAGTTTAAGGTTCACACTAGATATTAGGCACCATAAATCTTTGGGAGTGGCCACCTCATGTTGAATGGTTCTCACATCAATTGAATATAAAGAAACTAAGTCACCCTTTTTTGAAAAATTGGATATACCAGCATATGTGCTGGTACACCAATAGGAAGAGCTAATGCCAGGAGCAACCCAAAATCCATAGATGCGAGTGCTTGAAACTTCAGAGAATCCTGATAACATGATCATTTGGTTCCCAAAGACCCACTGTTAATGCACGTGTTCTTCCTAGCCAGACTCCAAACGTCTGGGCTGCTGCTGAAGTCACTCTTCAGTGTAGTTATGGACCAACTCTGGACAAAGTAGTGAAATATGTTTCCCATATACTTGCTGCGTCCTCATTGCCAATGCCTCCAGACTCTGTCCAAGTAATTGATGCCTCCAGAGGGCATTCTGCTCTCATAGCTTCTCAAGGTGATGCCAAACATAGACTGAATCTTCCCATATTGTCATAATCCAGATGTTTTGTCATCTCTTCCATGATCAAAATTGATCTTTCACCTCAGGACTCTGCTAATTCATATGATTAACTGACTTAACCAAAGTACCCATGGTTTATTTAAGATTAACTTGTTATCACTGCCAGTGGCCATGTTCACGTTCACTGGAGATGTATTGGCTGAACTCAGTGAATGAGCAACGTGCAACTTTCATGACCTGCAGGATATCCAGGGGGAAAACAATTTGGGAAGCAGGTAGAACCCTGGTTTCCATTAAATTCACACTGAATTTGTGGCCACCACCTTGCCAATGCAGGTTTGCAAAGAATCCAGAACTGGAATGTTTTGCTATAAGAGCTACACCTGATTGAGATGGAATTCTCAAACTGACAGCACTTTATTGCTTGGCTTGTGCTTTCAACTTGAAATTCAGCAGAGAATGATACATAAACTCATAGGTTTTTTAATGTCTTGATGGGAATTATTGAGTTGTAAACTTTTTTATGCTGGGAAAAGCCAGGTGAAAGTAATTGAAATGTAAATTCTAAGTAAAAATGGTAACATAAAGAAAGGGTTCATTTTAGATTTCATAACAATCCAATGTACAGTTATGAATTTTCAAGGGAAAGCAGAAGTTTCCTATTACCTTCTGCTCCTGGAGGATGGACCAAGCATAGATGATTACTTCATTATCACTCTCCTGGGAATTTGCCAGATGTTAGAAACAACGCAATAGAAAAGCACTCACTTGGATTGTTGCCACTGAATTAATAGGAAGCAGCAAGTGGATGGACTCACAAGAAACGTCTTCACCATTTCTCAAGATAGTAAGAGTTTAGCTTTTATGGCTGCTATTTTTATTCCCTTTGTATGCCTACCAGGTATTTAAAAACTTTTTTTAAATATCCAAAATGTGTAAAGTACTTTTCCCTGGTCTGAGAACCTCATTAAATATCATGGAGATAAGATCTGTATTAGGCATTTATATTTTTGCTATACTGAAATACATTCTCTATGAGAGGTCAGTGAACTTTTTCTGTAAAGGGCAGATAACAAACATCTTAATTTTTATGGGCTATATGATCTTTGACACAATCACTCAATTCTGTCAGTGTAGCGTTAAAGTGTAGTGTTACACAGACAACATGTGAATGAATGAGCTTGGATGTGTTCCAATAACAATTTATTTACAAAAATAGGCATCAAGCTTGATTTGGCCCATAAACCACAGTTTGCCAGACTCTCTTCTATAAAATGTTTTTTTGAGTTTTTTCCCACTCTGCTATATTGCTCTGCACATAGGTGATACACAATATTTGTTGTATATTGGATGACTAAATGAATGATTTTTTAACAAAATTATTTAAAGTTGATGATAAGTGTTAATAAATTTCTGCAAAGTCTTATTAGGAAAAAAAAAAAACCAGCTTCATAACCACGTTTTCTTTTCTCTTATAAAGTGAGACAATATTAGCATGCTCTTCCCAGGACAATCCCTTAAAAATAACTTTGCATTTTTAGGAGAAGAGCACATAGAACAGTACAAGCTTTCGCTCAAGAGCTACTTAAAAGATAATTTACACCACTAGATATTTAGGAATCAATGCCTTATTTAAATATTTTGCCGTGATCTTTTTCATAGAGAATTAAAAGATATAGCAGTACAAAAGAAGAGATCCTAAAAATATAAGAATATTGGGAAAAATCCTTCTAGATTTAAAAATAAAATATTTAATAACTGATTACCAATAATGAAATTTGGCTTAGTAATTGGTGTAAAATTCTTTCAAATTAAATTATAATTTAGTCACCTTTACTCTTTTAGCCTAAGAGTTTTTTGTGTGATCCCTGTTGGGGTGATAATTTCACTTAATTCATGGCCTTGACATGCTTTATGACTTGTCAGTTCTGATAATAGAAAGACTATCTACCTCTTTCATACGCCACAGCATATATAAGAGAGTTAAGAATAAAATGTCTTTAGGATTCAAAGAACATATGATACCACATCAAATTAGTGGGAACAGGAAAAGAATTACAGAGCCCAATCTTTTTGGTAAGGCATATGAACATATACCTACATAATAATCTGGACTCAGAGAATTTCTTATTTTCACCATGTTGCATAAATGTCTTGTGCATTTATATTTCCTCATATGGTTTCCAGTTAGGGATACCAATCACACACTTGGCCACCCTGACTACCCTTCAAAATCTACTTCAAACATCTTATCATGAACTCTTATTAATCTTGACTTCTTCCATCCCTAACAGAATCTCTGTCTCTACTCAAAGCTGTAAAGCCCTTTCTTCGATTCCTAAAAAGTACTGATCACACTGTGAGACTTTTACTTGTTTAGATATGTCAAGACTCTGAAGAGTCTCAGATTTTTACTTACTTCCAAGCTAACAACTTAGCCTGCCCTGTTTCATGGATGCTGGCAGAAGACACAAGATGCCTGTGTCAGAGACAAAGAACTTTATTACTCACAGCAATAGGAGGAACCAGAGTGGCAGCTTTGTGTTGATACTCCAGGCCCCAATTTCCTCAGGCCACATGAAGAGGACCAGGTGATGCTCGTACACACAGAAGGCTGAGCTACAGGGAGTGAACCCTGAGTTCATGGACCTGAATCTTTTCTAATGGGCAGTTAGTATGCCTGACCTTTGCCTCAAAGAAAGATATTATCTTTATTACACTATACATTAAGCAAATCTTTTCTCTGCTCCTGAGGGAATCAATACCCTTGTTTTCCTGGATGTCAACTACACAAATTGAGTTGAAATCATTGTCCAGAACAAAGACATTGTTTCTACTCCCAAGACCTGCTAAAACGTTAGGGAACCATGGAGAATTGTCTCCCAGCAAGTGGCTTTCCCTCCTTGTCACTACAGAGCAGTCTAGTTTGTGCTCCTCCTGAGGAAGATCTTGAGAAGCAAGTAGTTTTGGGGGAGGTGATGCCAGAAGACACCAGTAAGAAAGAGATAAAAGGAACAGAAGGAAGCCAATAAAGGGTGAATTAACACTGTATAACCATATAACAATGTAGGTAACAGAAAGTCAATCATTTTGAGAATTCAGAGAGATCATGTAGAATAAATAAAAACCTCTAAATTATCCCCTTCAAGGAGAGAGTGCTGAAGTATTTATATACCCGTTGTCTTTAGTCATTTGAGAATTGTTCCTGGAGTGTGGTAATATCTCTGGTGGCTCAACTGTTGTGTTCAGAGACAGAATAAATTCAGGGAACAAAAAAGAAAAAAAAGAAAAAACTCTCTCACCAAGGAAATAGGGTCATTGTACACTGTGAAAAAAAATAGTAACACCCATAGTCATGGTCAATATCTGCTACAAGGGCAGAAAGTGTGTTATTATGTTTTTTTTATGTTTTTGCTTTTTAGCAATCAGCAAAACTGAGTTTATTGTTGGCACTTAATTTTTTCTTTCTTTTGAATGGAAGAGAAACATTTTGAAACACATCTTGAAAAAAGGATATCCATAGACATAAATGGAGGAAATAATGCAGATTTTATCTCTGACAAAATCTCCTTTAACAAGTAAATGCCATATCTAATGTTGTATGGAATTAGACATGACTGAAATATTTAATTCTGCTATTGCACTTCTGGGCCACACAAAAAAGTAGCCCTACCACTCGTAAGATCATAAATTCAGTTTGGTGAAGACTAGTGAAAATTGGCTCTTCTTTTAAAATTCATTCATCTTCATCATTTAAATGAAGACAGGAGCTCAATGAGGCATGCTAAAGATAAGGTTTAATTCATTTGCAAACATTTTTAACACTAAAGGTTTTGTCTCATTATCTAAATTCTTTCTGTAAATCAGACAGTCTGAAATAAAATTGTCTTAAAGAAACTAAACTTTTGAATACAATTTTGTATTCTAAATTAAATGATTACATTCTAAATCTGTGCCCTTCCATAGATTAGACTCTGAGGCTTCCATGGAGATTGACACTATCTCTGATCATGAATATATGAAACTGTTTAAGGATGCCCTTATTCGTCCAAGTATTTAAGAATCTGTTTCTGGGTGGGTTTTGCCAAATAAATGTAGAGGTTCATGCATTAAAGACTTCCTTTCAGTTCAGACATTGATCAAACTACTGGCTACATAAGGGGTCCCTTTGATTTTTCTTTCAGATGCTGTAGAAATTTCATCAAATCCTGGCTCTTGCCAGTTAGCCTTACTTCAGCCTGCCTTTGTCAAAAACAGTAGAATGAGACCTCCAACAGGGGTGGAATATCTTAGCCCAAATTCACTTTTTTTATATTATTATTATTATTCACAAACTACTTGAATTTGCTTCCTGGCCACCTAACCTCACCTAAGACAACAGAAAAACTCTCTAAAGAAGACCAATTATGCTTAGGTATCCTGTATCTGACGGTTAGAAGGAAAAATGGGTCATCTAATGTTATTTCCCAAGCCGTTATCCCTTGTAGAGTGTTCCTGGCTAAGATCATCCAGTTCCTCCTCTCCTGCTTACTACCCCAGAAGGTAGAGATCTGAGTGGTGGTGAACTTTCTTATCGTGAGTCCAAGTGTATTTTGTCAACCTTTTCCATTAGCCTTTAAGTTCAACCTCAAGCAACAAAAAGTAAGTATAATTAAGAACTGTCATATACTGAAAGACCAAGCCTTTCCCTTATTTTCACTTTAGTTTCTTAAATCATCTATCATACAGCACTTATCCTAGAATACCTCCAGACCCATTGCCAGCCTTTTCAGGCTTCACTACTACAATTCACTCTACGTTTTCAAATACCTCTTTTTCAAATACTCAGATGTTTTTATGGTATCCTTATGCGGTAGGATGACTTACCTCACCAAATATTTTTAAGATACAAGAACACTCAACTTATATACTTTACACATATAATTCATTTCTAGTTACAAATTCAGACTTTATTGGTAGGAAAATACCATAAACAATTATTTTAAATATTTCAGACACCAGAACTAAAGGCATGTTTATAGACATGTTAACTAAACTATTAAATATTGTTATTCCCTTTTGCACATAATCAGTACAATTACATTAATTATCAATAAACTAAATCCATATTTTTGACTAGTTTTAAGCACTAGTGATAACAAATCTAATATCTTTACACATATTTTATATCAATAAAAGTTTATTTTTAACTCTAAAATTCATAATCTAAAGCCAAAAATATTTTAAAGATGAAAGGGACAAAAAGGAATAAGCTATAAAATTATCAAAATTATTTGTTTTCAGGGAAGAATAAATAAGCAGCAATATATGGTGAAAGGTAGCTATGTGGGCTTCCTTTCAGATGTAAAAAAAATTTAGAACTCAAACCACAAAACACTCCCTGTGGAATCTAGTATCTTTATCTAATGGATAAAACAGATACCAAATTTTAAAATAATGCTTAATATATTCAAGGAATTAGGAGAAAAAAAGGAAAACAACATTTTCTAAAACCGCACACTATCTCAGTGCTTCATATACAATGGCTGCATCAGTAAAAAGTATCTAAGTACTCACCAATAAAATGAGACCAGACATGAGGTGTGGAGCTTCTACATCATCAGCTTAATCAGAAATTGCTCACCCTGCTTTATAGTTCTTTTGGACCAGAACAAAAAATCAACTTCAACCACGCACCCTAGGGATGCAGAGCAACAAGATGGAAGGGATTGGCTCCTTGAATAACTTCATGAGGCAGAAGCATATGTGCCTGTCTGGGCCACACACTTCTGGGCTGTTAGCTTATTGAAGCCATCGCGTGTTTTTGTGTGGAATAGCGGCATCAACTTGACATTTCTTACTTCACCAAGTATCCAGAGCTTTGAAATTCCATCACTTATTTTTCCTTTGGTAATTGTTGTTCAATTTACTATTATTATTATTGTAGATAGAGATGAAACTTTTAAATCCAATCTCATTGTCTTTGGTTCAATACATTTTGTAGGTACTGCTGCCTGGAGATGCACAAATGCAAAAGCATTTTAAGACTGCTCCTTATTTTTTACATTTCACAAAAGAATACACCATGCTTGATGATGTATGTTCTTTGAGTATGAATTTATGGCACATTTTTCAAGGTATTCACTGTCAATTCAGCTACACTGCTATTTTGGACTCTTTTATAATGTTCATTTTTCTCAGTCTGACACTTCAGTGGGCCCTAACACACACACATTCACTGGGGAAGCCTAAACATTAAAGAAATACAGAGTTATCAATCAAGCAGCAACACTTCCTGAGTGTCTACTCGGGGCAAGTTCTCTGCTGGGTGAAAAAGATTCAGAAAGGGGCAAAACATGCCTGTGAAAGCCAGGAGCCCATGATCTTGTTAGGGAGCCCAAATACACACACACATTATGACCCAAAACACTAGAAAGTACATGATAAATGCCACTAAGTTCTGATGAAGGGTTGGAGGGAATATTTTAAGGTGACATTGATGCAAAAATTTACAGCTGCCTAGATACACTGTCCACACTCTTGATCCCTACATTTCAGTATTCCTCTTCACTTAGTTTGTTATGCTATTCCAGATACACATACCCAGTTCCTCAAATCTAGCCTCTGGTCTTCACATCATGGATTACAACCCAGAAGGGTTAAAAACAGCAAAGCCTTTTGCTTTGGACTTCTCTTTTGCTTCCATAGTTTATCTTTTCCTTCTATAGTTTAATTTTTCTGCCCTATATAGATTTGAACTCAAGTAAGATTGTGATCTAGACAAACTTTTATGCACTATCATCACTCAGGTAAAATGTTCCCAGGAAATCCAGAAGTGTGAGAGAATGAAGAGTGATAGCCTAGACTGTGTTGACAACTCAGCATTGCTCCCAGCCTCTTCTAAGATCTTTTCTCATCACAAGGAATTTCAAATACATTTTCCAGAATTCACTTACTCAATTAGAGTTTGCTAATGAGAAGCACTTGTATGAGATTAGTAGTGCAGAAAGATGGAGCCATTATTATCTAGAAGGAATTGCAGCCAGGCATGTGGACAGACATGGGGTGTCTTAGTGAGTTCCTGGATAGCTCTTGAGAAACACATGCTCTACTCTTGCGGACTGAAATAATTGGTAGTAGTTTCCCAGAAAGTCTTAGAATTTCCACCATTCCTCAAGAAGCACTTGAGAACCACCTGCTTTGGAGCTTCTGGCTGAGGCCTCTGCAAAGACGTTCATGAACTTCAGTGTCAGCTTCCTTGACCTTTACTCTTCCAGTTTTTGCTACATTTATGTAAGCCCCTATTCCCTTATTAAGACTTTATCCCTGGAGTACCTACAGGGGCTTGTGTTTTCCTGGCTGAACCCTGACAGTCACAAGTGGGAATCCATAGTAAATGAGGAGATGATAGGAGGAAAGTTCTTGCACTTTCAGGCACTCTCTGTACAAAACATCACACTGAACAACGCATGGAGGGAGTGGGAAAGACAAATCCAATTCTGAAACTGATAATCCCATCACTTAAAGTGAATGAAATAAGAAGGTGGACCTGAACCAGGAGTCAAACAAGATGCTGGACATAAGCACTCGTTTGGTAGAGGCAGGAAGAAACGCCTAAAGAGGAAAGGAAACCAAAGAGGAGCTCACCTGGGATGTGATGAAGGACACAAGCAGATCGAAGAAGAAGAAGAAGAAAAAGGCAAGAGGAAAATAGAGAAGTTAGTTCAGCTAAGGAAATCAGGTTACTTTTTAGAAATCAGAGTGAAAAGAGTTTCCATTTGAAATACCAACTATCTTGATAGGATTTGAAAATCATTCTATATGAGGAATTGGAATATATTTTCCTCCAGTCTCCCCATCCTAAAGAGCCTTGGCTCCTGCAGAACTCATGAGTGCCATGGATGTCAACATCTCAAGTTCCATTTTAAGTCCGCTTCTTCCTTTCTTACTCACTTCTATACATAATTTAAAAAAAAAAAATCAAAACCTAAGTTGTACTGTCATCCCACTTTAAGAATGCAGAGAGCCAGACTTTAGAAAGCTTCAGTGAAAGTGAGAGGAACAAAACTATAGTCATACCATCTGATGAAATGCAGTATAATGAAGTATCTCCAAATATGTTCGAATGGTTACTGCTCCCTGCCGAAGCACAGTTTGCTAAAAAACACATGGTACATACATTTTTAGGAA
Source organism: Equus przewalskii (assembly GCF_037783145.1). Lineage (NCBI taxonomy): Eukaryota > Metazoa > Chordata > Mammalia > Perissodactyla > Equidae > Equus > Equus przewalskii. The sequence continues at coordinate 87,893,437 of NC_091837.1, read as the reverse complement.
ACTTCTAAGATTTGTTTTGAATAGTATCAAAATTATATTTAACTGAAAAAGCAACCTATGAATAGAAGAAAATATCTGTAAAGCATGTATCTGATATGGAGTTAATATCCAGAATATATAAAGATCTCCTACAACTCAATAACAAGAAATCAAATAATGTGATTTTACACTGGTCAAAGGACTTAAAGAGACATTTCTCCAAAGATGAAATACAAATAGCGAACAAGGATATGGAAAGATGCTCAATATTACTAATCATCAAAGAAATTCAAATTAAAACCACGAGAAAAGACCTTATACCCATTAGAATGACCACTATAAAACATAAAACAGAAAACAAGTATTAGCAAGGATGCGGAGAAATCAGAACCATTGTGCCCTGTTGGTATAATTATAAAATGGCAAAACAGCTAGGGAAAATAGAATGGAGTTTCCTTAAAAATTTAAAATTAGAATTACCATATGATCCAGTAATCCCACTTCTGAGTATTTCAAAAGAATTGAAAGCAGGGTCTCAAAGAGATATTTGCACCCTTGTGTTCACAGCAGCACTATTCACAATAGCCAAGAGGTAAAAGCAACCCAAATGTCCAAATGGATGGATAAAATGTGGTACATGCATACAATGGAATGTTATTCAGCCTTAAAAAAGGAAGGAAATCCAGTTAGATGCTACAACGTATATGAACCTTCAGGACATTATGCTAAGTAAAATAAGCCAGCCACAAAAGCACAAATACTTCATAATTCCACTTATATGAGGTATATAGAAATAAAGTACCCACTATTATAAAAAAAAGCTATCTTAATAAATGAAAGCATAATCAATTTTGTAGCACTAATCTGAATCTCTTCTCATAGTTTACCTCCTCATTCAGAATGTTAAGTATACGTATATGCATATGTATAGATAGATAATATAGTATAGCTATAGATATAATGTGCTATACCATCTTGCCATCATCATGATATCTTCACATCATTTCATACCACTTTGCTGATCTTGAACATAATCCTACCTGTCTCTTATATTTATATCTACTTACATTTGAACAGAATCTTCCCTCAAACTTACGGTTATTATCATCTACCCTTTCTGTTCTTGGGGCACATTTTTTCTGGTCTTCCAACACCACCATAATCATGCTCTTTCCACAGTTCCCTTCTCATCTATTGGCTAGCTACCCTAAAACTAATTAAATGTAAAGCATCCTTAGATGAGAATGGCTTAAATCCATGTGTTCTGTTTTTTTCCTACAGGAACTTTCAATCTCTTGACCAAAAGGAAAGATTGATGTTGTGTTAGAAATTACCGTCATTCTATGTTAACCTTTAAGTATGCTAACTGGCAAGCTATTCCAGAAGCCACAGAACAGAAAGCCTCACCAATCACATTAAGATGCTTAAATCACACACAGTGAAAAAGAGGAGGAAAAATATGGGCCAAGTTAACACACTTACTATAGAATGCAAGTAGGGTAGTAGAGCAACAACACTTAAATCCCAGGTCATGCAATGTTCTTAGGTACACTTGCCTGCTCTTTCTGCCACATCAGTTTTCTTTACTGATGCTGTGTTTATGAAGACCAGAATCAAGATTTGAACCAGGGGTCTTAGGAGGCCAAAAGTCCTGGAACTAACACACACTTGCTCTATTGGAGAGTACAGTGTCAAGTATGCCAGGTCACAGCTGTAGCTTGAAGAGGAACTATGGATTTTACATGAGATTCTTGGACAGAGGACAGGTGGAGCCAGGATAAAATCTTAATGCTTGTTACCAATGGGTGGTCACTTTAAGATCTTATGAATACTGAGTGCTTCAGGTACATCATGTATATTTGTGTATCTTGAATATTAGCTGCCTCTCGGTCCTTCCATTTCCTCTGTATTCAGCATCTAGACTCGTACTTTATCTCTTATCTAACGTGTTTCATAGGCAATTAACTCATCAACTTGACTCCTCTTTGTGAATTCTGTTTGCATCTCACATGCTACTTACATATTCAGTATATATACATGACACAGCTTATGAGTTTCAACTATGTTTACAATTGACTTATCATCTATGCTTAACTATTTATAGATAATGAATTTTTTTAGCAGTTTCATCATACCATGTATTTTCTCTTCATTTATAGCATAACTATGGATTCTTAATTAAGGCAGCAAAAACACATTACAACAGAATACTAGGGAATTTTCCAGGCATGCGACAGGTCACTGGAAGAGACATTTTGATTTTTAAAAAACAAAAACTTTAGATTTCCATGAAATTGCATTTCATAGACAACTGCTTACTGTTTAAAAACTTAAGTACCCAAGCATTCTGATATAGTGTAAGTCAAAGATATTGCTTGAACATGCAATGCTGAATATACTCACGGTCGCTAGTAGTTTATCCAATGTGAATGTCCAAGTAATATTGTCAGATAGTTACTCCATCAAATTTCTGAAGAATATAAAGAATGAGTAGAAAAGGAGAATAATGATGTTTTTTCTTCATTTACTAAAGTGATAATTCAGCTAACTTTTTCAATTTCTATGAGAATAAGTTTCTTAATGATAATTCAGAAAAGTTGAAATAATTAAGATGTTTCTAGAAATTCTTATTCAAAACAATAATAATCACCCATTGCAGTTGTGTGTAAAAGTCTACTTAGTGACATTAGTTTGCTTTGTGAATAACCAAATTTCTCTGTAAAATAAAAACACATTTCTTGAAATTCTTAAAATTTCAAGAATTTATTAACTTGTTTTTTGGGGATAAGAGAGGCCGAAAAAAATCAATCGTCTAAATTAATTTTTTTGAATCAAAGGATGTCACCTCATTCGAGGAAGAAATGTAGTAAAATATAAACAGTCCATAGTATAAAGATTTTCCACATACTGTACCAGGTTTTGTGCTAATAAAAATTTCCGGATACGAAATTTAAAAAACACCATTATAACATAGCCAAAATATAGTTATTTAGTGGAATTAGCAAGTAGTTATTTTTCAATATTACTTTGTTGATTCAAGATAAAGTAGAGATTTTTGCCTATGTTTTCTTAACAAATAACCAAATTGAAAAGAAATTGAAAATCTTGCAGTAAACATTTCTAGAAGAAAGCATAGGAAAAAAGCTTTTAGATTTTGGTCTTGGCAATGACTTTTTTTGGATATGACACCAAAACCACAGGCAACAAAAGCAAAATACGACAAGTGGGATTACATCAAACTAAAAAGCTTCTGCAGAGCAATGGAAACCATCAACAAAATGAAAAGGCAATCTATGGAATTCAAGAGAATATTTTCAAAGCATATATCTTAGAAGGAGTTAATATCCAAAATATATAAGGAACTTATACAGCTCAATAGCAAAAAACAAATAACCCAATTAAAAAATAGAGGACTTGAATAGATATTTCTCAAAAGAAGACACACAAATGACCAACTGCTATATGAAAAAATCTTCATCATTAATCATCGGGAAAATGCAAGTCAAAATCACAATGAGATGTCACCTCACACCTGTTAGCATGGCTATTATCAAAAGACAAAGAAGTATTGGAAAGAGTGTGGAGAAAAGGAACCCTTGGGCACTTTCGGTGGGAATGTAAATTGGTGCCAGTCACTATGGAAAACAGTAAAGAGGTTCCTCAAAAAATTAAAAATAGAATTACCTTATGATCCAACAATCCCACTTCTGGGTATATATCCAAAAGAAATTAAATCAGTATCTCAAAGAGATATCTGAACTCCCATGTCCATTGTAGTATCATTCACAATAACCAAGATATGGAAACAACCTAAGTTTCCATTGACAGATAAATGAATAAAGAAAACGTGGTGTATATATATATATATATATATTTGTGTGTGTGTGTACACACATGCACATACACAATGGAATATTATTCAGTCATGAGAAAGAAGGAAATCCTACTATTTGCAACATTGTGCACGAATCTGGAGAATATTATGCTAAGTGAAACAAGCCAGACACAAAAAGACAAATACAACATTATCACACTTACATGTGGAATCTAAAATAGTCAAACTTATAGAAGCAGAGAGTAGAATAGTGGTTGCCTGGGGCTTTGGGGGGGTGGAGGCAATGGAGAGATGTTGGTTAAAGGGTACATAGTTTCCATTATAAGATGAATAACATTTGGAAGTCTAATGTACAGCTTGGTGACTATAGTTAACAGCAATGTATTGTACACTTGAAATTTGCAGAGTGTAGATCTAAAGGATTCTCTCCACAGATGTAAAAAAAGAAGAAAAGGGTAACTGTGTGAGGTGATGGATATGCTAACCAGCTTGATTGTGGTGATCGTTTCACAACGTATACATATATCAAAATAGCAAATTGTATAGCTTAAATATATACAATTCTTACTTGTCAATCATACCTAAATATAGCTAGTTTTTTAAAAAAAGATATCTGAGATACATTAGTGAAAGTAGCAATTTCTGAGCAATATCTAAAATGTGATTCCTTTTTTGGTTAAAATAAAAAACTAAGCGTCCTATTTTATGCATTTATCAATACCCATAGAACTGTAGACTAAAATGAGCAAATTTTACTATATAGAAATTAAAAAGTGAACTAAAAAGATTGTGACCTCCTAAACGTACATTAAAACATCACCTTTTTCAAAAATATGTGTCAAATCTTGTAATATTAAAAAAAAGCACTTGCTTTAAGTAATTTTGTCCCTGCCAAAAGTAAACATATTGATAATGGTTTATTTGGGGGTCAGAGGTGATTTATAATATTAAGAAGTCTGAAAGAGTGCTTAAGGAAAAGCCCAGTGGCACCCAAGAGAAGTCAATGAGGCATGGCAACTATAGATTGTGGATATGTCATCATAAAATCAAAATGACAAGGGGATATGAGCAATAAATGTAAAATGATAGACATTCTGTCACAAAGCCACGTAGACATCAAATACTGGTAGGGCAAAGGTGAATGTTCAAAGGTCATTACCATCATCAACCTTACAGGTCAGTCTTTAACTCTAGACACAAGACAGTCTAGAAGTCCAGATTTAGGCAAGAAAAGGAGAGTATGGGAAACAATCCTTCCAAGGTCACATGTAACATATCAGAAAGCAATAAAACTTTTTATCACACTTTCTTCTATGATCTAGAGTCCATTTTTAGTACTGTATATTTTTAATAAATCCTATCATAGGTGGGTGTGTTATGAGGTGAATTTCCTTCTAAATTCACCATGTAACTTAGAAGTGCAAAATAAAGCATGAAAGTACAGTTTTCCAGCTCACACTTCAAAGTGTATGCCTCAAACTGGCCAGCAAGTTGTGATCTCATCATATAACCTGTAAGTGTTGAAGGTGAAAGAAATCTGTCACACACGGGGCTATTTTAATTTACTTAGAGAACATATTCATATTGTATCTACTATTACTGAAAGAGTAGGATAGGCTCAGGTGAGTGCAAACATGGGTACAGTCCTCAGATTTTCTTACAATCCCATAGGCAAGTGGAAAAGTCCATGAACAGCACAAGAAACAAGAGAACACATTGGCTGGATGTGACTTTAATATGAAAATCCTCAGCCTCCCTTTTCCAAACCTAACATGGATTTTGTATATATTTTCTAACCTACAGGCCCATCCCAAAGGTCAGGTCTGCTAAGAGTCCTAGGAAGTGAGTGAAGAAGAAGCTGAAGGTTGTGGGTGAAGAATAAAGTTCATTTCAACTAAATGTTGTTTACAGAGAATTATTCTACCAGGGACTTGGGCAAAACAGTGGGATAGATAATGTATATTCTGGTATCTAAAAAGATAAAATGTTGTGCAATGTCTTGAATATAATTTCTACTAAAAGGTTAAAAAACAATTTTCTAATATGCTACATACTCAATAGCAAATGCTCTGAATAATCATGGAAGTGGTAGGTGCTATTTTGATGGTGAGACAGACGAGAAGGAAAATATGAACATAATCCTAAATTTGTTCTAAGGACTTGAAATCACCAAGAGCAGTTTGGAGTTAAAAAGGAATGTCAGAAATAATGGGGTGACTTCCTTATAGGTATGCTTTTTCTGGTGAGGAAGATTGGCCCTGAGCTAACATCTGTTGCCAATCTTCCTCTCCCCCTCCTCTTTTTATTTTTTTCCTGCCCAAAGCCCCAGTACATAGTTGTATATCCTAGTTGTAAGTCATCCTAGTTCTTCTGTGTGGGATGCCGCCTCAGCATGGCTTAATGAACAGTGTGTAGTCTGCACCCAGGATCCTAACCTGCGAATCCTGGGCTGCCAAAGCAGAGTGTGTGGACTTAACCACCTGGCCATGGGGCCAGCCCTCTAACTTCCTTATAATACAGTACAATCTCATATAATTTGAATCAATTAACAGCTAAAGTGGAAATTGGAGGCTTTGTGGCCAGTAGGGAAATGTGGGAAAATGTCTTATTGATCCAACCAAAGTTTCTCATCCAGGTGAGATTAATGCATTGAGACGCCACAGAAAGGAGGATATAGTGTTTTGTTTGGGTGTGGTTTTCATCCATATCTCATTTGATAAGACCAAAATGTGAAAGCTGGTTGGCAGTAGTAGTGATTAACTGTCTGTCCTGTCTGTTTTAGCTTGTCTCTTTCACAGATTCAAGTAAAAAAAAAAAAGGTTTATTAACAGAAAAATGTGTACAACTAATGTAACCACCACAAACAGAAAAAGTAGAACTCTACCTCTGACATACTGCAGATTTAGGCCTTAATTTCTTCAAGAACAAGGTTGAGAAAACAGGAGTTTATCATCAAGTTACAGATGTCTGTCTGTTTGTGTAAATGGCTTCACTTTCCCAGGAAAAAAAGAAAAGGAACAAGACATAGACTAGGTAAATACTCTTGAAAGCCATTTGTAATTCACACAAGAACAAAATGCCTCCTTTTCCATTATTTCGCTTGAAGGGAATTCCTCTGAAGTAATGATGGAGTTGTTAGACTTCATTCTTCCATGCTGCAGAATACCAAATCCTCCATCCACCAGCCATCAGGACTTAGATCCTATTTAATACAACTTGTATTACCAAGTCTACAGGTTCACAGGCTTTCTAGTCAAATAGTACCAAAACCTAATATAAGAAACAGTTTTCTAGAGTGAAAGTCAAGTAGCAGTCATATGAGAATTGATTTCTACCCACCAAAAGCAATGCCAACACAGCAGAGGAGATACTTGAATCCAACTAGCTGTGCATAGAAATCTTCTAACAAGATGTTAGTAAGTGAGGATGAAAAGCTATAGAGCAAATGTTATTTTCAACAAATTACATATTTTATGTAATTTGTTTTGCCTTTTTTTGGAGTAGAAAAACAAGCACTGATCTATTTTACATATATTTGGATTTTTTTCTTTAATATTTGTTTTTTAAAAAAATTTTAGTATTATATGTAAATAGACATTAAGCTCAAAAACTAAAGGTGAAAATAAAGGCCCTCTGTTGACAATAGGAAAAACGAAGGGTATGTTCACATGGAATCTTTTAGTTTAGAAAGAAAACCAAATCAGTATCATTTGATATGCATATGCATAAGTATGGTAAACAATCCATAATAATTTTAATTTGGGAAATATGTAGATCATACTACATTCTTTCTTAAAATAACTATAGCTCCTTTAATTTTTTTTGGTGAGGAAGATTGTCCCTGAGCTAACATCTGTGCCAATCTTCCCCTATTTTGTATGTGGGATGCTGCCACATCATGGCTTGATGAGCAGTGTGTGGGTCCATGCCCAGGATCTGAACCCACAAACCCCGGGATGCTGAAGCAGAGCATGCAAACCTGACCACTACACCACCAGGCTGGCCCCACAATAGCTTCTTGTGATAAAAATTTCCTAATATTCTATGAATCACTAGGATGGTTAACCGAATCTTTGATGGGAAGGCAGCTATCACCTATTAGTTCTGGTTGACCAGAGGTTACATTTAGGCTGTTAAGTATTTCATCTGGGGGTTCAAACTGTGAGCCTCAGAACCTCATCAGAACTCATAGTTGGAACAGACCTTTGAAATCAGTCCCAGTGTTTTATTCTCTGTCCAGAGGGGAAGACTAAGCAGAAAGGGATTGATTTTGCCTCTTTCTCAGGGAACTTGGTCCAAAATGAAGCTCTGAGGAGACCGGAGAGCCCTGAAACCATTCTTGTTTTCAGAATAAACATTGGGAAAAATAAAGTGGGTGACAAATCTGGTGATGGACAACTGAGTCTGCCCCAAGCAAGCACTGAGGACAGAGGTTCAGTTCTTTTACTATCTGTCCTTTTTGGGGAATAGAAAATCCCTGAGATTATAACTGATTCCCATGAGAAAACTGTTTCACATTAAGAAAGTGTCAATATATTAGCAATAGTCATTGAATTATATTTGAAATTTAGGATTTCTTCTTGACACTGGGGATCATTATTTGAATTCCGATTTTAGTCACATGTATTTCTTTGCATACTATTCAAACACAAAGCCTTCTATATGAACTCCATCCACAAGGGAGTAGCAAGATTTCATTAGTGAACTATGTGTAAGTTTTATGGAGGTTCTCTCAGGTAAGGTGATGCATAATATCAAGTTATAATGTTGAAGTTATTAGATCTTAGCAAATAGCATAATTAACTGTCTATGTTTAAATAGGAGACAAGTGAGAATTTATAAACTAAGATAAAATATGCTTTATGCAATTAAGGTATGTAAAATTCTTTTCTGTAAACAAAAGCAAACAGCTTTTTTTCATAGCTGTAATGTCATTTTGAAAGTACCGTGTTTCTCAGGGGCCATCAGTAAAGGCACTGCATCCATCTTTGTCAATTTCTGAGCACAGCCATTAGTGTAATGTCACCTTCTGAGTTCCTCACACCTTGACTACGGAAAGTTTTTAGTTTTTAAAACAACAACAATAAAAACAATGCCTGACGATGACACTGGGCATTAGAATTGTGCAACTAGAAACACTGTCCTGTTAGAAAAAAACCTTGAATGATAACAGACTCTGTGTTGTTTTAATTATAATCATCACTAATCTGTTATCATTATAACAAAATTCACCTCAGTCATTCTCCCCCCATTTAAAACTATCTCCGAAATATAAGAAATGTAATCTGGAGTAAATATGTCATTTGAAGGAGATAATGCCATGTTACTCTTTGAACTTTCCCTGTTTAGGAATCATTTTGTCACTGTATAAAATCTGGGATTTGGGAGATGAAAAAGATAATACAATCATATCCTTCCCCATAATTCTATACAACTGGAAAGTCAGGGTCAGGATCTGGTGTTGAATTGCTGTGTCTGAGGTACCTTAGCAAAGCCCAGGTTCTGGATTTCTGAACATTTTGGCGAACGAATCACATCACTTGCCAAAGATGATGTTAAAGAGAGTCTTACATGTATTGAAGAGCTGAGCTGTCTGATATCTAACATCAGTTCTGAATACAGGATTCCAAGACTACAACAATCACAGACAATAATCAAATTTAGTTCTCCGATAAAAATCTGCACTTTCAAAATACTTAACGGTTTTGCTGAATTCTAGACATTTGCTTTATAAAAAGGAATAAAACAGAACAAAACTATAAATCTGCTCATATTCCTGATTAAAATTAATTTAATTTTATTAAACATGTTTTCTTTTAGTCCCCTGGTAAACATTGTTAGGATATAGCTAATTAAAAGCACTATCACCCATCTACTGCTTGTTTGTCTCTAGGAAATTGAAAACACATAGCAGCAACCGCTTAGCTCATTTGGTGAGGCCAGCCATTAGTTCAACACAGAAGTCTTAAGTCTTACTAGATGACAGGAAAATTGGATACAGAGATGAATGAGACAGAGTTTCTATCCTCAAGACTAGTATAACCTCGTTGGAGGAGAGAGATGTGGAAACAAAGAGTGATAAATGCTATGATGGATGTAAGCACTATATTTCTAATCATGTAGACTAGTCTCATTTTGAGATTAGTTTCCTATTGCTGCTATAGGAAATCATCACAAATTTAGTGGCTTAAAACAACAGGAATTTATTCTATCACAGTCTGAAGGTCCTAAGTGCAAAATCAGTTTCACTGGGCTAAAGTCAAAGCGTCATCTGGGTTGGTTCTTTCCGGAAGCCCTAAATTTTCCCTGCCTTTTCCAGCTTTTATTCCTTGGCTCATGGTCCCTTCCCCCAGCTTGAAAGCCAGAGTAGTAGCAATTTCTCTCTTCTGGCCTCTGATTCCATCCTTACATCTTCCCTGAATCTAATCCTCCAAACTTCCTCTCACAAGGATTCTTGTGATTACATCGGGCTAATCCAAATAACCCAGAATAATCTCCTCATCTCAAGAATCTGAATCACATGCGCAAAATCCCTTTTTCAAAATGAAGTAACATATTCACAGATTTCAGGGATTAGGACGCTGGCATCTTGGCAGGGGAGGGGGGGTGATGCATTATTCAGCCTACCATAGCTATTGTGGACAACTTCTTACAAATATCAAAATTCATGCAGAGTTTCAATAAGCTTTTGGAATTTTACCAACTCATCTTTTTTATATTCCAGGCCTGTGCCTTGTAGGTAATCTGGAGAATTGTTATGATATGATATGATATAATAAGAGAATTCTTATTAGATATGAATTAAAAATGTATGTGAAATGAAACAGACTGTACTATGGATAACATAATGGACGGTACTATTGTTATATATCAATATATATAGTGGACTATACTATTGATGGTAGCATAGTTTGGGCTTAAATGACCCATATTAGCTCTTCAAATTATATCAATGCATTAGCTGATTCTCATGTTTCTATACTCATCTTGGCTTTGAACTATAATTGCAGATTGAGTTCCAGTTCCAATTTTTTTAATAAAGTGTATGTATGTGTATATATACACTATATATTTATATATCCTTTCCATTAAAGAGATCTGGTATTAAAATCTAACAGAAATAGAAATGTATTAAATACATATTATTTGCGCTTTGGTTTAAATGTTTAGTGTTTACCTAGTTTTCAGGAATTCTTAATTACTGTACTGATGAGATTCAGGGTTATAAGTTCACTACTGCTTGCAGTTTTCTGTAATTCTTTTATTATTGAGGTTGAGTAATGTGATTCTCTTGATAGTGTAAATTAATGAAATACTGTAGAGCTCTAATTGATGGCTTTCTCAGATTTCTTCATAAACCATTATTACTATCTGTCTGTGGAGGCTTATAAACTCTGGGAGTTCCATGGCTTCTTTGCATCTTGAGACAGATGTTCTGAAATAATTTTCAATTATACGTCCAATTTTGCAAGTCTAAGGTAGACTGGGAAGAGAGAACAGAAAGCAAATTTCAACCTACTGTCTCAATTTTAGCAGATGTCTCAGTTTGAAAGAAGGATCCTTGGACCCTTAAGGCATTTCTTTTGTATCTCCTCCTGACCCCCAGCCCCAGTGGGTGCCAGCTTAAATCACATGAGCATCTCATTTTGTCAGAAAAGGAATCAGGTTAATATATGTGGCGTACCTCCTACTCCAAAGCTTTGAATTAGACATTTTCCACATTAATTTATTCATTCAACAAACATTTATTGAATTCATATGTGAAAAATTGTATGCAAGTTGCTGAGGATAGAGTAATATAAAACACTCTATCATTCCTTGCAGAAATTCAGGCCTAGCTAGAAAGGACAAGTCTCCTGTCACTGTAGTACATATGATTAATTTTGAAATAAGGGCAAACAGGGCGTACTATAGGCATACCAAAAGACAGCATCTAAATCCAATTTTGAATAAGAGAGTTTTTATTTGGGGAATTGAATTTTGAAGGACAAGAAGAAATTAGCTAAAGAAAGAGGAAAAAGACATTCTAGGAAGAGTAACAGCAGAGAAAAAGCATGACATGACATGGCACCTGAGGAATCAAGGATAGATCCACACGGCTGGAGATAAGGGAACTTTCATGAGGCAGTAGATAGGAATATGTGGTCTTGTTCTAAACTAAGAATTATGAGTCTTATCCTGTAGCTGTTGTGAATCCCTGGAAGCACAGTACTGGCATGATCCAATTTACATGTTAGAAGGATATTTCTGGCACCAGTGTGGGGGGACATGTTATTCAACCATCAAGTTTGCTCCGACCTTCTCCAGACTATAAGGTGTCCCTGAAGGCTGGTCTGTATGGACCATATCAAAGAGCTCCCTGGGATCTACTTCCAGGTGGCCCCAACAGAGGAAGAGAGGGAGGAAATTAAGGTCAGTGTATTTGTTCCTCTGACTCCTTGCCTGATTGTCTCAGGTTAGATGCATCCCTACACCAAAGTTAGGGCTCCTGTAGGAGGCTCTATCTAGGGACTATGGCCCCACTCTACTAGTACTGGGATCCTCCACTATCCCTGGTGGTTTCTATGCACGCTGCCTGCAGCTCTTTAAATGGTTACTTAATTAAACTCCACTGTAATTCTCCAATATGAATCGACCACATTTTATTCTGCCAAAATTCTCACTGATAGCATTTTTATGGTTTTACTTCATCACATAGTGAGGTCAAAATCATTTTTCACATTTCACAGGTGAAGAAACTTAAATTTTAAGAAGCCAGGAATGAATGTCCCTCCCTGCCTAGAAAGTCAGCTCCTTCCACTTCCTCAGATCACAGTGGCATGAGATCCTTACTGACTACGAGAGGACTGGCAGGTCCTGGGGATAGAATCTGAAAGACCATGCCCCAATATTTCGTGCGTTTCCTCCTTTTACCATGCTAACATGGTGGATCTGCAGAAAATATGATGTGACTTCCCATGCATTTTGTCTTGCTTCAAAAAACCATTGGATGAGCCATTGCCTCCTTACCTTCAGAATGAATAAAACTTCACAGTTGCATCCTCAACAAGGCAAGGGGTCTGTGACAATCACTCCAATTTGCCAAGACCAATGTTATATATATTTTATATGAAAATATATTACTATATTTTTGGTATATACTATGTATATTTCTTCTTTAAGCATTGTTCCTCTAAAGGAATTGTCAACCCCATTGAAGGAAAAGGCTGTAACTTTTTTCCTCTCAACTTTACATAAATTTCAATGCAAAATCTAATGTGCACTTCTAATAGGAAGTATTTAACAAATGCTAAAAATATAAACAATCCAGATGACAGCGTTTTCAAGCAAAATTCACATGGTGAGGGTTTCTTTTTTTTAATCAAAGAGTTTAAAGCAATTTAACTTGTCTACATAAATTTTTTTCCTTATACCATAACCTGGAATAGAGCATTGATATTTTACTAAAGAAATAGATGTCAAATGATAACTTTTATTTTGCTATCTTATTTATACTAATAGTATTATCCCTTTTTTCAGGATCTAATTTATTCTTTCTCATTATATCACAGCTCCTTCATCCCATATATTTGTCTTCTAATCTGAATTCTTGATATCGTTGATAAAGTCTTCAAAAATATGATGGTGCGTGAAAGTCACTAGCATCCTAAAAACCTTAAAAACAGATATGATGACACCTAGTGGTCCCAAGAAAATGTATCTGGCTTGAAGCTAAGTAGATTCAATGAATACGCATAGAAAATAACTGAGAAAATTGACGAATTTCAAGCTTAAACATGAAAGCACACACATCTGCTGAGTATATACGTCCTTCACTTACTGGACTTTACATTCCAGAAGGGACAGGTCAAATTAATCCCAAAGTGATTTATCTTCTTACAAATCTTTTGTGTGCTGACAGAATACATTTGAACTTTCAATACAAAAACGTAGATGAGGCATTCTACAAAAAGATTAATCTAATTTGAATTAATCAATGAAATATTATTTAAGAGGTCACTCAGCGTTGATGCATAACCCCAGAAAAATCTCAAAGAGGCTCTTCATATTTCCCTATTTTTTATATTCATAGCTAACACAGAACTAAATTAAATGCTATACAACCTTTCAGTGTAATATTTACAAATAAACAAATACCCATCTTTCCCAATTCCTCAGAGAATTTAAAATGACAACAGATTTGAAATGCCAAAGTCTTCAGGATAATAATTTAGATGGTGTCTGTTATTGAAATTATCAGAGTGCCATCATAAACAGGACTTTGTGTTTAATTTCCTACCTGTCATATGAAAATGTCAAACTATATTATAACAGCTATTAAAGATGACCCAAAAATTGGATTCTGCCTTCTGTCCTGAGTTTTATTCAAGGTACATGCAATATCCACATTATTATGCTCAAGGAGAAAAGATAAACACAGTGTTAACTCTCAATTTTATCACATCATCATCATAGCAAATGGAAAACATGCCTGGCCTTTTGCTGTATTATTGGAAACAATAAAGTAAAACACGGTTTTAACTTGAAATAAAATTTGGTAATGTACCTGTGTAAGCTCTCGTGTGAAGAATGGAAAGCTGGGTGTCAGGAAACTCAATCTAGTTCTTGTTGTGCTTTCCCACCTGTGTGACCTCAGGCAGCTTCCTGATCAATTTATGCTTCAGGTTCCTCACCAGTCATACCAGCGTGTGCACCTAGATTATATTTAAAGTTTCTTCTGCTTCTATGATGATACACTGTTAAAGCTGTCAAAATCACAACTAATAAAAGACTAGTTGATTTTCTGCATAACTGTAAAGTTTCAGAAAATCACTTTCTTTTTCGTTTAGCTTTGTAAGGCTACCGTGTTCATTAATCACATTTTCTCCTCCTGAAAAATAAATTCACCAGGAATAAAAATCCCGCTTACAATCTCCAGGAAACACTAAAAAAGATTCATTAAATTTAAATATGCAACTTTAAGGCAATGAAACTGATTTCTGTAAGACTCTCCATGCAGAAAAAAATTCATTCACTTCTACAATATTTTCTTGAATGACATCACATTACAGATAATTATGCAGCAGAGAATTTCATTGGCTACTTTGACATATTTAGGGGGAAGTAGAGAAAGACACAAATAAACCACTGCATTTGAATTCATGTAAGAAAGAGCTGTGAGCTCTATTGCATTACATTTACAGAATCTGATTAATAGTATACCGCTATTAAGATTCTGGCTTCTGGTGGGAATTATAATGTATCTTAAACGTGACCTAACTTCTTCTTTCTACATTATTATTAATTAAGATCATCTTGGGAAAAAAAAGAAGCTATTTTTGCATTCCACACATACCCTGCAGGGAGAAGGCATAAACACATTCTTTAGGAAGGGCAATCAATTTTCTAATCATCTACTAAAGACAGAAGTTCTTGCTCAGGTTCATTTCATTCCAGCTCTCCATCAGCAGCAGAGCACAGAACCTGGACCAAAATATGTGCCACTCTCATTTTAGAGCAGAAAGGCCTTGGAAGAAATTATGAAAATCCACATATATTGTCACAATATGATACCCTTAGATCAAGAATTTATACTTGTTTTTTATAGGCTCATATCTCTGTACAAGCAATCATCCATATTTCACTATAATTCAAATATAAATATTTAGAAGAATGAAATTTGATTGTTTTCTCAAATATTATATTAAATCTCAAAGAATAAATCAAGATAGTCTTTGCATATTCATAAGTTTCAAACAATGCTTTTCTCCCTTTCAAATTAGCGAACATTAATATCTGCTTAAATGTATAAACATAAAACACAAATATGTATGAATTTTGATGCATGATGTGAAAAGGCTCTATTTCACTGAGTTGTTAATGATGATATAAATAAAATTAACAAGGCTAGAGTATTTTATACTTTCACTAAAATGCCAAGATGCAAATATATCTTTCTAATAAGTTAAAATGGGTATCAGCTTATTACTTATAATAAAGTTGCTGACAAATCTATTTACCTTAGAGTAATGTTAATGAGTGATACTTTGGGTTATCTATTACTCAATCCAGGACTTTTTTTCTAGTTCTTCTTAGATACTTTCAAAATCTTTCCTGGAGACTACTATCTGGCTGCAGTACATTACGTCCATTTTACAGATGGCTAAAGCAACACAACAGCATATTAATCAGCAATGAGATAGTTCTTTCTGAAAATAATCACTTTCTCATATTTTATAAACTAAAAATAAATGGAGCAATATTTATTTAACATATCTGATGTATCTATATTCAACACGAACCTTTTTGTCTGAAATAACACACATATCGTAAACTAGTTAGCAATTCAAGTTCATTGAATAGGCTATAAAAAGTCTATGATATTGGAACTATTGTAGGAAAAAAGTGGAAAATATAAAAATAAGGAAAAAAGTGTAGAAAGAATAAGAAATTATTATTTTGGTATGTATTTTAAACCCAAAACAGCTTGTTGAGAATTTTAAAGTTACATGAAGAAACTACTTTTTTTACAAAAACGTAATAAATTATTTGATGTTAACAAAACTATGGCACAATGATTGGTGGCTTTGCTATCAAAACAAACAGGTAGATACAGGGGCTATAACTTTAGTTCCCAGAAATGACTTTGAAAACCAGTCAACTGTAAATTAATCTTAACCACCAGGCATTGTGATTACAGATGTCCTCTCATTCATTCCTGTCTGAAAGGTTCCGCTCCATCTACCCACTCCAAGAACCCCACTGTGGTTCTCGCACTGATCTGCTGTTGGGCTGAGACAGGATTTTTCTTCTCTCCCTGGGACTATATTTTACCCACAGAATGAAAATAATATCACACAGAATTATTTAGAAGAACGGTTACTGCTGATTAATTCATGACTATAAAGTACTTTTCAGCTACTCTACATTCTTCCCAGGGAATGCAGCCAGAGGCAATTTTACCTTTTCAGATAGTCTTACATAAAACCTAAAAGATTCTGAACATAGCATTTTTCAAACAGTTTTATTCTTTCCAACCATCTGTAATGACTGGTTGTTTTACATTTCTAAAAGGCAAAATATTATATCATCAAAAACTTACTCCTGATTTCATAAGGGTAAAAGGCTTCCAGAAATTGAGGTTGTTAAAATGATGTGAAATAAAGTTAGCTCTTAATATTTAACTGAAAATTATGGAAACGAAAATAACACTGTCCTATGCAAGTTTAGCTTTAGCACTTTTTTGATGTCTGGCTCTCTGCTGTATGTTTCCTTATTGTAATTATAACTTTTCTCGGCTGAAAAGTCTGAAGAGCAGAATGCTACAGCAAAAGCCAAGTGGAACTGTATGGTCTATGACATATGGGACTTGGATATCAAATATTCTGAAGTTAGTAATATTTAAGCAATATTTAAGTTATTAGCAGTATGCCTCAAGGTTCCCTACTTCAGAACTTTTTGTAAGTTAACCTAAAGTAGAAATATACTATAAGGAAAAATAAATAACCTTGCACAGATCATTCATTAAGGTTTTCATTTGAAAAAAAAATTGAGAACATTTCTCACTTGACAATAATACAGGTGTAATTGGGGCAAAACATTGAAAAATAGCTGAATTTATCTGTAGAATATGTATCCTATGCAATATATTTGGCTTTGTAATCAATTGTATACTTATATCTGGATATGGGGTTGTCTGAGATTATTGGAATTCGGAAAAGATATTAAAGATGTAAAAAGAGAGAATGTGTTTAAAGGCCAAGTTCTGGAGAGCTGAGATTCTGCTTAATTTCTTTTTTTTGACGGAGGGTATTTCTATCAACAGTAGACTTGAATTGTGTGGTGGTTTGAATAAGGTTAGAGAATCAAACCGATAATTTGTATAAAAAAATGTTTCCAGATATTAGTTACCTTTGTTTTCAAGCGATAATAATTGCCCACATAAAACTGGGGAAAAGGAGAAAAACAAAAGTAATATTCATTGAAGATCTATTCCATATCAGACTATTCTAGTACTTTAAACAGACTGTACTCCCTCATTTCTCTGCCCTTCTGGAGACAGAGGGAGAACTTATCTTTCACGTGGATTCTCAGAACTCTTCTCAAAATTTGCAGAATATTCTATACCTCTTAGTAATACTTAGTATTGCTCTTTTCGCTTAGGCACGTTGTCTTCTTTATTTCTAGGCTCTAATCCTGCAGGCTACATTGCAGGAGTAAGAATAAGCAGAGAGATAGTGCTAAATTATCTGGTCTCCCCATCTCCATATCAGCAAGACTGATGGTTTTCACAGCCAATTGGTGATGAAACTACCACGTGAACAAGCTGTGCCTAGCATGGGGTGGGGGACCTCCAGGCAGGAAGATCACAGACTCTCTCACTTTTTCATGAATAAACAATTCTCAATTTACAGCTTGCCATGGTTGATTTCAAAAGCGCAGAAATGTTTGTTTTCACAGTTTTACCCAGTTTAACACTTATCTGGGGGGAGTGAAGAGTCACCCTCTTCTTCACACCATCATAACCAGAGGTCAATCCACTTACTTTTCTCCTTACCTTTTTCTATTTACTTTTCCTTGTCAGTAAATCATCAAAATCTGTAAATAAAGAAATCTTTTGGGGGGAAGTTTAGGTACTCAGTAAGTTACTTAATTTTTATAATTTATAAAGCACATCTATCTTGTCAAAACAGTACTTTACAAACATAATAAGCATAATAAACTGTTGATTTAATGGCAGTGCAAAAGAATAATCAGTGGCTTACTTGCACGGTAAGATTATTTATGCAGTTTATTTCTACTGAGTATTTATGCAAATTTGATGAATATGAATCTATAAGGCCAAAGCCAAAAATTGCCTTGAATTATCTATACAAGCTGTTTACAAACTTCTTTGTTTACACATTATCAAAAAACAATTTCTATCCAACACTATCCTTTACAGTTTTGTCTCTAAAAATTTTTCATTCCCAATTTAAGTAGTTGAAATGGATAAGATTTCAATTTTATTTCAACTATTAAATTTTTTAAATAAAAATTACAAATCCTTTTTTCTATAGATATCCAACAGAGATTGACCATAAAAACAAACAGGCAATTTTGTGGATAAACTCTCCTTTAATTCTTTGAAATTGTATAACATTTCTTTTTTTCCTTGAACTCCTCATTCCCCACTACTTACTCCTGAGACTTTTATCCTAATCATTCATATATATCTTATGCTTATTTTTAGCAGATATCATCTCTGTAACAAAATTTTGCATTTTTCTGTCTAACTTTAATTTTTACGCAAAAATTTCTTCTTTATTGCAACACAATTATAACTTATATGTAACTTATCAAAACTAAATAAATATGAAAAATAACTATGAGACAAAAATTAAAATTTCATTAGAATTATATCTCAATAAATGGCTGAGGATTTTTAAAATTTGTTTTGTTTGATACATTTCTACAAAGAGTTCAGGACTCCACTGGGGAACACTATTTACAGCTAAAATCTGACAGATTTAGAGCCAGCCCTGATGGCCTAGTGGTTAAAGTTCCGCGCTCACTGCTTCAGCGGCCTGGGTTTGCTTCCCCGACTGTCGTGGAACCACACCACTTGTCTGTCTGTAGATATTCTGTGATGGTGGCTCACGTGGAAGAACTAGAATGACTTACAGCTAGGATATACAGCCATGCACTGGGGCTATGGGGAGAAAAAAAAACAAAATGAAAAAGACGAAGATTGGCAACAGACGTTAGTTTAGGGTGAAATTTTCCCTGAAAAAAGAAAAAAAGACATCTAAAAAAAAAAATCAGACACATTTAAGCATCAATTCTACTCTAATTCCTATGTTTATAGATGTAAGCATTAAGAAACATTGTTTATAGAAATTAGGAACTAAAAGGCTTTAATACAAGAAAAATATGCAATACTTTCAATTCCTTCTGAGTTAAATGTCAAAAATCACATGTCTATTTATCAAAAATGTTTCTGCTGTGATCTAGCACCAGACAGCACTATTAGGTGCTTGCTTGTAAAATTTTGTTGAAAATAAACAATTTCTTAGGAGTACCCTGTAGAAGTATTTAGTACCCAGTCAATAACTCATTCTACTCAATATCAAGAACAGTAGTTTCCACTGTAATTTCTTTGTTGGTTTTAGGGTAAAGCACCAGAGGGAGAGTCAGGATATGTGAGAAGCATAGATTTCTTTGGTACACTGGAGAAGAGCAATGGCAAAATGAAAGGTGGAAAATTAAAACCAACATGATGCCTTGACTAAGGGATTCAGGTTCAGGAAGATCAGTTTAGAGAATGAATATATATGGAGCTGTAGGCTCTCGAAATTGATTCCTTATACCTGCCAATGCCCAGGTAACTGTGTCATGTACACTCAGTGATAAGTGTAACTCAGTTTTAAGACCATTGACCTACATCAAGCCCTAATGGTACAAAAGTAGCCTACAGTAAGTCAATTAAACATGTTTAACCTGAAGCTACATGTGAAGGACGGACGTGAATACACCATTAAATATGTGGTGTACGTAAAAAATTGCAGGTTTAATTCATTAGCATAAAGTAAACTTAAACATGTTTTCACATAAAAATCAAATGACTTGCAAACGCCAGTACTCAATTTCAATTCCTGCAAAATCACTGTGACTAAGAGGATCCATTAAGATGCTCTGAGATTCCTCCTTCTCTCAAATCCTAAAGCATGTATTTTACTATAAATCTTTTCTTCGTTAGGACTAAAATAAGTAAAATTTAAAGCAGGGACCCTTTCCCTACATATTTTAGACAATAGAGAACAAGCAGAAATAGCGAGGTTATTTGTTCCAGGAGATACCTACCCCGAGAAAAAAGAATGTGAGCCAATTAAAACAGCTAATTTATCAAGATTCACAACTCATTTACCAGCATTGCTTCAAAATCTTTGGCTCACTGTGCACACTAATCATGAGCCTTGATGAAAAAGACCTAATCAGAAGGAACTATTAATATTAGTATAATATTAATCTCTTAGACTTTTGGATACACATCTCTCAATTAAAGAGACATAAGCCTTCCTCGAATTATTTCCTTGAATTTGAAACTGTTCAGATTGGGGTCCAGAAGCTGAGAATTTTTAGGAATCCTCCTAAAGCAGACAATCTTGGAGAAGAAGGTAGCTTCTGAGCAAGACCTTAGGATCAAGACAATGAACATGTCTCGATGTTCAAAAACGAGCATGATGAAGTAGACATCTTCCACCTAAAATCCACAGAATACGATCCAGAAAACCGAAAGGTCTCCTTGTCACATTTTAACCTTATATTTTTAATTTTTGTCTACTCGACTGTTTTCATTTATCTTTGCTGGTTTAATACTCTGCATTGTCTTAGACACTCGAAACTATAGTTATGAAATTACTGAGCTTTAGTGCTTTGGGTTGTTTTAATGCCTGGTTCTGAGAGCTCTAGGGACTGTGATGGGATCAGTTCATTCACGTGGGTTAATGTGAGCATTTTGGGCTCCTGATGTAGTGGTAGACTTAAAATTGTGATCAAATCTTTCCTTAATATGCATATTGCAGGGCAGAAATGCAATTTCTCAGGAGTCTCAAATACTGCCCAGCAGCGACTGTACCAAACGATCTAACAAACAATATTCCATTTATAGATAAAAAAAAGAAAGAAAATCTGACATGTTTAAAAGTCAGAACTGCAATAAAAAATTCTGTATGCAACCATGACACACTGAATAGTGATGAATATCTGATATCTGGATTGATCATATTCCCTAACAATGATATTCTATCCTCCAGCTTAGGCTGAAGAATGCAAAAAGGGGGTACTAAAAACTGAAACCAACAAATTTACCTGCTCCTTTATTAAATAATACTGAAATCATATGAACTGTTCATCTCTAAGTAAAGCACTGCTGAGAATGAGTAGAGATAATTTGGCTATTTACTCCAGGAAATACTTGCTCCTGGAAAATAACACTATTAGGGAAATAAAATAGCTTACTTGTTGATATTAATTCTTTCCTTATCCATATTTGCTTCAAAACTTTGACTCACTGTGCCCAATCTAAAGCTATTCTATGTTAAATTTTGCCCAATCCCATCCTTCTCCCTGCCTTGAAAGACTTGCCTTAAAATCACTCCATGCGGGCCCTAAAGCCATATTAATATCCTCCCTTGACTTCCCCTTGTAAAACACTACTCACATTCTGCCAAGATGGTGTCCCTACTCATTGCATTATGTGTAACAGACTTATCTTCACTAGATTAAAAGTTGTTCTTGTATTTTGTGGAAAGTCAACAGTTGGCAATATGTACTGACACTGTAACACTCTTTGTAATTATGTATAGAAGTGTGATTTACTTTGATATTGTTATTCTACTATTCTTATTTTTTTTATTTACCAATCAGATTTTGAATACTGTTGTCAGAGACTATATCTCATTTGGTTATTTATAGTGCTCCATAGCACTATATCTTAAGCATCTAATATTTCATTTATTCAGCAAATGCATAGACAAATATGACTAAAGATTTTAATAATATGTACACATTCATTAAATTCTCACTGCATATATGTACAAACGTGTGCACACACACAGAAATATGTATGTGTATATAGTTTTTAATAGATACACATTCTAAGTATTAATTAGTAAAATATACATGATACACAATACTGAATATATTTTACATATTTTTAAATGTGCTTGTGGATACATAGACACAGACACACCACACATAATTTTGAGACTATATATAAATATTTGTGAGACAGCACATATTTTCCAATTTGTACTTTTGTTTTCTATCATTGCAGATGTTGCATACAAAAGAATATCCATTCAAATAAACATCTGAAAAAAATCTAGGCACCTTCATAATCTCACAAGCCATCATTTTAACATCAAACTTATATAAAAGTAAACTTATGCACAAAATGAAGAGAAAGCAGAGTCATAATTAGTTTTTTACTCAAAGCCTAATATGTGATATTAGACATTGATGATGAAATGGCACATAAATTATCTGATTCCCCAAAATAAAACCTACGATCGTATACATTTATAATTATCTTTCAAATATAAACATGTTTTCTTTTCCATATTTGCCCCATATGCAAAGCTATAAATCACGATTTCCTTTACAACTTCTCCTGATGCTCTGTGCCATGCGACTGTTATAACAAGCTAGTGATTCACATATGAACGTCTAGATTTAAGGTGAAAGTTTGTTTATTCTTCTGCACCTGTGAGTTTCAAGCCAGATAACTTTTTGCCCTGAAGAAATAAAATATTCAATTTAATATATTTGCGAAAAAAAATCAGTTGAAGCCACAAGAAATTCCTATGAGATTTCTAAATATTCCTGGAGCATATTTCATAGTCCCTAAGCAATGAACATGTATAAAGATATAGCAGCTTGGTAGAGGCAAGATGCAGCCCTTATTCACATCTGTCAGCTAATAGAAGACTAAAATGCTACAGCTGCCAGGGTAAATATTAATCACTCGAGAAAAGAAAACTGTATTAATCTCCTATGCATGCTATGTTTATATATGAGTGCTATTTATGCACCGCATGCTATGCTTTTGCTAAAATAACCCTGCCCTTGATAAGCCATAGGGAAGTTTTGTGATTGGAAACAAATCACGCATTTACGTGAGTTAAAGCATCAGCATGCACCGGAGATAAAGAAAGGCCAGCTACATTACTAAGTGCAGAGAATCACAAATGTAATCGAAAATCAAAACTGTGACTTTTCTTAAGCAGGATGATAGAACAGTACCAATACAAAACTTAGACTTCTGAAATAACCAACCTTTATTTTTCTTACCACAAACAATATAAAGCCAATTATTTGATACTGCTGTGAATTTCTTTTTGAAAAACAAGTATAACTGAGGGGTAGAGATTAATTTTAATTTCAGCTGGAAATCCTGATTTAGAATATGTTTAGGAAATCTTTTCAAACAAAAGTAAAAAAATCTGATATCTTCCCCTGTTTCTTGCTGTGACATGGTTGGCAGCTATTTCTGAAACACAACAGAGAGAGAAAGCTGGTATACCAGTGCAACCCTCTGTGGATCTTCCAGGAAGACTGTCCTCCGACTCAGCGCTATCCAGGTCCAGCATTACCTTGTTCTGCTCCTGCAGACCTATACACACCAGCTCCCTAAGGGCCAGTGAACTCCAAGAGAGCAACGTTAGAAGTGATCTTGGAATCGAGCCCTCAGCATTTAAAAGTAATATCTACTATTTCTTTCTATGGATTCCAAGCACCAGGAACTAATGTTTTTTACTTTCCTCCTCAATAGAAACACATGCGGAAAAGGAGACAGGCTGAGTTCTAGGTAATCAGAGAATGATCACATGACTAACAACTCAACTCATTTTCCTAAAACCTCACTAGGAAATAAATATAATAAAAACAGTGAGGAGACACACTGCAAAGCGTCATAAGTGGAGGAGAAATAGAATGAAGGAGTGATGGGGAATGGTAAAGAAGAGTGAGGTAGGTAGAAATACTTGGACAGGAGCAGACTGTTGGATTGGAAGCAAATAGAGCTTGTAATGACAGAGCATTTGGCTTGAAAATGCCAGAGAATGGGAATGAAATTTGGGGCTCAAAACAAGGGGATAAATTGAAAGCCCTATATATGGATTTTTAATAACCTCCAATATCATACTCCTACTTCAACAAGCAGAGAGAGAACCCAGGTTTCTAATTCCAAGTTAAAAAGAAATTAATAGTTCTTCTTTAAAGGATTTGGAAGATACTAGAGAAAAAAAAAATGCCTCAGACATGTTGAGATCTTCAGAGTAATAGCTGGTTTCTCTCTGGTTACCCTAAAATGCAATAGGGCAATCAGGGGGCCCTCCCTGACCGTGTGCTCGTAGTTCCCAATGAGTTCCTCTGTCCTTCCATCTTAAATATAAAGAAACAAGTAAGGACCACAAGACCTTGTTGGAAATGACAAACAAACAACTAAAATGACCTCTGAAAACACAGACAGAAGTCCTTAACGATTATGAAATATCCCCAATTAGATTCCCTAGACGTACGTACCATTACATCTCAGCCAGAAAACAAGATCCATGTTAAAAGAAAAAAATGAGTAACCAAAGGATAACACTGCTCTGAAAATAAAATATAATTACTAAAATGGGAAAATCAATAAAAAATTTGGAAAACCCTACTAAATATTTCCCAGAGAGTTGAACAAAAGATCAGAGATAGAAAATATGGAAGACAAAATACATAAACCATGAAGTTCAACATTAAATTAATAAAAGTTTCAGTGGAACAAAGAAGAGAAAATAGAAGAGATAGGTCTAAAAGAAATCAAAAAACAAAGAGACCTGGGCCTGGCCTGGTGACTTAGTGGTTAAGTTCCCGTGCTCTGTTTCAGCGGCCCAGGGTTCAAAGGTTCAGATCCCAGGCACCATCCTACACACCACTCATCAAGCCATGCTGTAGCAGTGTCTCACACATAAAATAGAAGAAGATTGGCACAGATGTTAGCTCAGGGCCAATCTTCCCCCAAAACAAAAATTAATCCCCAGAGCTTAAATCCAGGAGTCTCCAGATTAAAAGATCACACCAAGTGTACAAACTAATTTAAAAAAAATAAGGTTAATACAAAAGTGTGACCAAGATGATCTTAATGTTCCCCTGAGCTTGATCAAACTTTAGATAGGTTTCTTCCTCGTTCTGACTTCCATTTCATTAGAGCATTTACTTTAGAAAACTTGTAATTCTAAATCCTTTCTTTGCTCCTTTGAGATATAAATCCTCACCCCAGACTCTCCACCAATTTTATAATTGAGGAATATCGGTCTCAAGGTCCTGGGAGACATCCCTTTGAAATGTAATCATAGAAGAAGATAGCACCTTAATCTCCTTAGGGTGATAAGGTGAGGGTGAGGATAGGAGTCTAACTTCAAAAGCAACAATTAGCAAACACAGAAGGTATAATCACATTGGTCAACCTCCCTACTCTCCTTATTGTCCCCCAGTACTTTTCCACTAGCACACTCCAGTGCTTAAGCACTCTTCCAACTTTTGTTTCAGCAGAGTTGAGTTCAATCTCTCAATTTGCAATAGTCCTTAATAAAATCTTCCTTTCCTGTTTAACTTGTCTGATTCAATTTTTCTTTGACAAGTGCATCATCAACAATTTTCAGAATATCAGGGATAAGGAAAGGATCTAAAATAACTCCAGAGAATGGAAAAAGATTATCAATATTCTAAACTTCTAAATAACATTACTAGATACTGAAAGAAAAAGGAGCAATTCTTTCAAGTTATGAGAGAAAATAATTTTAAACCTAGAACTCCACCTTTAGCCAAGCCATAAATCAAGAAAAACAAAGAATATAAACAGTATTATAAACACAGAGAAGCTTTCTTCTTTAAACCTCTATTTAAATGGAATTAAAATAAAAGTATTGGTGTTAAGCTTGGTTGGCTTAAAGAAGAATAGTAAAATAGATATAATGAGACAACTAACATCTATCGTAAGATGGCACTCAAAAAATGTTGAGAGGATTTAGAGACTGGGAAGACTACTGAGGTATGATAAGCACACATAACATTAAAAAAAGTAAATTACTAATTTCAGAACCTGTTTCTCTACCCCTCTTTTAAAACCAGACAGATAAAATGGACAAGTATGTTAATATACTAGAGATATGGGTAGCACAAATAGAAAGCACATTTTAATTGACGTATAAAGATATAGATAGGGCAATTCTTGCAACCACAAATAGAAAAAAGCAAATTAGTTTCAAGCACATATGAAACACAAAAATTGACTATACATTTGATCACAAAGGAAGTCTCATCAAATACTAAAAGAGAAATATCATACCCCATTAAATAAAAAAGAATTCTTTTTAAATCCCCCAAAATCAACATGACCTAGACCACATTCTCTTACTATAATGAGATTAAAATTTATTGATAAAAAGGAGTCAATGCCCAAAACCATTTCATAATAAAAACTCTGAGTAAACTAGCAGTAGAGGGAAATTTCCTGAACTTTATAAAGAATATCTACAAAAAACCTACAGCTAACATAACATCTAATGATGAGAAACTCAAAGCTTTTCCACTAAGATCAGGTACAATGCAAGGATGTCCCCTCTCATCACTCCTTTTCAACATCATACTGGAAGTTATCGCTAATGCAATAAGGCAAGGAAAGAAACTATATACATATTGGGAATGAATAAATAAAACTGTCTTTATTCATAGATGATTTGATCATGCATGTAGAAAATCCTAAAGAATCAACAAAAATACTCCCAGAACTAATAGGTAACTATAGCAAAGTTGCAAGATGAAAACATAATATACAAAAGTTGTTTTCCTATATACTAGCAATGAACAAGTGGAATTTGAAATGAAACACACAATACCACTTACATTATCACCCCCAAAAATGAAATACTTAGGTGTAAACCTGATAAAATATATGTAAGATCTATATAAGGAATACTACAAGACTCTAATGAAGGAAATTAAACAACTAAATAAATGGAGAAATATTCCATGTTCATGGAGAGGAAGACTTCATATTGTCATATGTCACTTCTTCCTAACATGACCTACAGATTAAATGCAATCTCACTCAAAATCCCAGCAAATTATTTTGTGGATACTGACAAGCTGATTCTAAAGTTTATGTAGAGAAGCAAAAGACCCAAAATAGCCAACGTGATACTGAAGGAGAAGAACACAGTTGGAGGACTGACACTACCCAACTTTAAGACTTACTATAAAGCTACAGTAATCAAGACAGTGTGGTATTGGTGAAAGAATGCACAAATAGATCAATAGAATAGACCCAAGAGCTCAGAAATGGACCCACATAAATATAGTCAACTGATCTTTGACAAAGGAGCAAAGGCAATAAAATGAAGCAAAGAAAATATTTTCAACAAGTGGTACTGGAACAACTGGACCTCCACATGAAAAAAGAAATGAATATAGAGACAGACCTTACATCCTTGAACAATTTACTCAAAATATATTACAGATACAGGTGTATAATGAAAAAGTATAAAACTCTTAGCATAGGATAACATAGGAGAAAACCTAGATGACCTTAAGTATGGTGGAGAAAACCTAGATGACCTTGAGTATGGTGATGACGTTTTAGATACAACACCAAAGCCACAATCCATGAAGGAAATATTCATAAGCTAGACTTTTTTTAAATTGAAAACATCTACACTACCAAAGACAATGAAAACATTAGCCACAGACTGGGAAAAATATTTGCAAAAGACACCTCTGATAAAGGACTGTTATCCAAAATATATACAGAACTCTAAAAATTTAACAATAAAAAAAAAAAACAACCGGGGCCAGCCCCAATGGCCTAGTGGTTAAGTTCAGTGTGCTCTACTTCGAGTGGCCTGGGTTCAGTTATCAGGTGCAGACCTACACCACTCATCTGTTAGTGGCCATGCTGTGGTGGCAACCCACATACAAAAAAGAGGAAGATTGGCAGCAGATGTTAGCTCAAGGCAAATCTTCCTCAGCAAACACGTTTTTAAAAAAGAAAAAATCAATTAAAAAATGAGATAAAGACCTGAATAGACAGCTCATCAAAGAAGATATGTAGATGGGAAGCATATGAAAAGATGGTCTACATCATATGTCATCAGGGAAATTCAAAGAATAATGAGATACCACTACACACCTATTAAAATGGCCAAAATCCAGAACACTGACAACACCAAATGCCAACAAGGATGGGGAGAAACAGGAACTCTCATTCATTGCTGGTGGAAATGCAAAATGGCACAGCCACTTTGGAAGACAGTTTGGTTGTTTTTTACAAAACTGCACATACTCTTACTATACAGTCCAGCAATCACACTCCTTGGTATTTATCCAAAGGAGTTGAAAACTTACATTCACACAAAAACCTGCACACGGATGTTTACAGTAGCTTTATTCATAATTGTCAGATCTTGGAAGCAACAAAGATATCCTTCAGTGGGTAAATGGATAACTAAACTGTGGTACAGCCAGACAATGGAATATTATTCAGTGATAATAAGAAATGAACTATCAAGCCGTGAAAAAATGTGGAGGAAACTTAAGTGCATACTACTAAGTGAAAGAAGCCAATCTGAAAAGGCTATATACTGTATGATTCCAACTAAACGACATTCTGGAAAAGGCAAAATTATGGCGATTGTAAAAAGATCAGTGGTTACCAGGGTTGGGGGGGTGGGGTAGGATGAATAAGCAGAGCAGAGGATTTCTAGGGCAGTGAAAGTACTCTGTATGATACTGTAACAATGGATACGTGTCATCACACATTTATTCAAACCCATAGAATATACAACACCAGAAGTGAACCCCAGTGTAAACTATGAACTTTGGGTGACTATAATGTGTTAATGAAGGTTCATCAATTCTAAGAAATTTGCCACTCTTATGGGAGATGTTGATGATGGGGGAGGTTAGGTACATGTCAGGGCAGTGGGTATATGGGAAATCTCTGCACCTTCCTCTCAATTTTGCTGTGAACCTAAACTACTCTAAAAAAATCTTAATTTTTTTAAAAAGTAGCCAATGCCTACACTTCTAAAGTTAAAAATCATCACATTGAGATTGAAAAATTTCAATAGATATAGAAAAAATCATTTGAGTGTTTCCAGGACTGTGGTGGACTACATCTTTCTTTTTAAAAAATTATGTTCCCATGGACCAGATATCAGAAAGTAGCAAAAGTATGTACTTAAAACAAGTTATTGAGCTCAAAAGAAAGTTAGGGACAACTCTAAACAGACAGAAAGATAAAATAAAATAAAAGTATATGAACCTGAAATTGGAAAAAGACTGTTCTTCCTTAATGGAGATGTCAATGCTGGAAACTGAGACACAGGGAGAGAAGGGAGAAGGAGAGACAAGGTATTGTTCTAATAAATGAGGGGGGAAGCTGATACAGAACATCAGGCATAAGAAATTCAAGAAAAACACTTAGTGGAAGGGTCACTAGGGAATAATTTGTCTTCATGTGAGGAGACCCACAAATGAAACTGCCTCTGCCTGTGCCATCAAGAAATACAACTACTACTGATGATGATAATGATGATGATGATGATGATGATGATGATGAAGAAGAAATAATAAAACCAACAATAGCAATAACAATACTAACAACAATAATTGTAGTGTCCCTTAATAATTTCTATCCATGGGACTAAAACATTTGGGTCTGGGATTCAAATTTAAAAAACATTTTATTGCAGGAAGAAAATCACCAGGTGAAGAAATTAAACAGAATTTATTTCAGCTTGGTAATATCATATCAGCTGATACATATTAAAGAAAATACCAATCTTCTTTGGATATAATCATCCTCAATCAAGGTATTCCATGATCCCACAGGTGAAATTCATCTAAGTATGAACTAACTACAAAGAACTGATGAAACAAAACATTAGTAGCAAGTGTTGGCATAAGTATACCAAAAACAAGGTCAGATTTAAACTCCTAAAATCTTTAGACTTTAGAATTATGAATTGGAGCAAAACACCACTATGACTAAAGAATTGTGAAGCATAAATGATGAATCTACAAAATTATGCAAGCAACAAGACAATATCAAAAATGGCCAGAGAGATTTGAGGAAGAACCAAAATACTCATAGAGTATGTGTCGGGGGGTGGGGGGGGGGCGTGAGGGGGTGGGGGTGTGTGTGTGTGTGTATGTGTGAAAGCAAAAATTAAATCAACAGGTTAAACATCACTTTAGAGGCAGCTGAAAAGATCATTACTGAATGTATGATCCAGAAAGCAGACAGAGAAGTAGAAATAAAGAATATGATTGAGGTTAAGGGACTTGAGGATAGAAAAAGGAGGTCTACTATATGCCTAATTGGAGTTCTAAAGGAGAGAATGGGGGAGGAGTTATTAGGAGAGACAATGAATATAAATATCCCAGAATTAACGAAAAACATAAATCCAAACATATAGAAAGCACAATGTGTATCAAGTGAAATAAATAAGAAATGTCCACTGAGATATATTTATTGGAATTGCAAATACCAAAGAAAAGTGAAGATCTTCAGAGAAATCAGAGACAAAATGGAGACAATCTCTAAGGAAGTTACTATAACTATAAAAAGTAGAATTCCTAAGAATAAAAATATAAGGCAAAGCTAGTAGAATTATATCTTCAAATTGATGAGTAAAATATATATATATATAGTGAGATGTACATATATATAATATGGTTATATTTAGCAACTTACAGTTTAATACACAACAGGAATATTATTTTAATGATTATGGTGAAATAAATACATTTTTATCAAAATTAGGGAGCAAAAGATAAAAAGGAAAGAAAAAGTGGAAAAAATGAAATATAAGAAAATATAAGAGAAGAGGTGAGAATAAAGGATTGAAAAATTAAAATAAGCAATTACAAACCAAAATATAACTGGCATAGTTATATTGAAAAAAAAGGACTAAGAAAAAAATGGAAAACATCATTAGGGATATACAAGATCATCGTATATGAGAAATTCAAATTCTCCAGGCTGATTTAGCAACTCAAAACACACATGTACTAACAGCGTAGACTTAAAATTACCAAGTAAAAATTAAGAGAAACAAAAGGAGAAATAGCCAAATTCATCACCATATTGGGAAATTTCAAAACATCTATCTTTTATAAAGGCCAAAAGTCAGTAATGGTATAGAAAATTTAAAAAATATAAGTCATATTTAATGGTAATTTAGAGAACCCATACGTGACAATCACAGGATATTTTTATCAGGAATGTTTGTTTTGTTTAAAATGTTTTGTTGAACATTTTAAAAACTTGTCATAAATAAATCCTTAAAAAAAATCTTAATACACTTCTAAGAAGTGATATCATGCAGATAAGTTTTTGACTGCAATTCAATTGTCAGAATTTTTTTACAGATAACTTTTAAAATACTACATACTTTATAAAAATCACACTTTAAATATCTTAATTTATAAATAAATTCATAAATAAAATGACTGAAGAAATAAATAAAATTGTATATAAACCAGTGTACATGCCAAAGGAAGAGTAGATAATAAACTAATAGACTATATTAAGAAATTAGTAAAATTGTAATAAATGCAGAGTTAAAAAAAGAGTGATAAAACATGGACAAATATACGTAAAATAGAAAATAAAGATACAAAAATAATTCAACGAAACACAAAAAACATTGATGCCCAATATTTCATGTTGAGGAAGACACAAATCACCCAATCTGCTAAGAAACCTTGGATCCTATCTTCATCCATCGTATACCCAGAGTCTGACTACTTCTCAGCCCAGTCTGGTCCAACCTGCCGCCCCAGCTCCTCTGCGATGACTGCAATGGCCTCCTAACTGTAGCAGCTTGCTTCTTCTTCCTTTTCCCCATGTAGTGTAGTCTCAGCACCACACTCAGAGTGTTGCCTTTAAAAGAGTAATTCCTTTGTGCAGAATTCCTCACCTCCATTTCACTCAGATAAGGGCCCCCCCCCCACTTTCAGTGGCCCACAGGATGCTATGTGAGGTGTTTGTTAACTCTTGGTCCTCATCTCCTGCTACTCTGCCCCTTATTCCCTTGCTCACTCCCTACCAGCTGTTTCTGGAACATTCCAGACATTCTCTAATTTAGGGACCTTTGTTCCAGGTAGTCCTTCTTCCTGAAACTTCTTCCAGATGCCATTTGGCTACATTCCTCCATTAATTCAAGCTAAAATACCTCCACTTCAAGGATGTTGACAATGACCACACTAGTTACTATTTGAAGCTTTCCACAACTTCCAACCTCCCTATGTGTTCTAGCTTTTCTTTTTCCTACAGCACTTATTAATTCTAACATATTATAATATATACCAGTAGTAAGTTTATGGCCTGGCTCCCACCAGAATGTATATTCTGAGTCAGAATATCTAGTTGGATTTTAATAATGAAAAAGTCCTGCTTTATGTAATTTACCGGAGACACACCTAAGACACAAGGATTCGAGAAATCAAAAGAATCATAAGAGTTTATTTTTCCCGATATTTATTGCAGGTTTATTTATTATCAAATGATCAAAAACAACTGAAAACAACCAATAAGGGACTAGTTAAATAAATTACAGCTCTTCCATACAATGGGAAATCATGTCTTCACTAGACAGGATCGAGCAGCTCTAATTATAGTATATGAAATATTATCAAGATATATTGGTACAAAAATAAATATGTAAATAAATAAAGCAAAGTGCAGCGTGTATATATAGTATGCTACAATTCCATGTGTGTAAATACATGATTTACTTCCAGAAGCATATGATCTATTTCTGAAGGGAAACACATGTACCTTGTAACACTGGTGGTCTTCAGAGTGAGTAGACTATGTAGCTGGGGGATGGGTAGGAAGGGAGACTGCCCTTCCAAAATTGTGTGCCCCATGAATATAACTGCTATAAAACAATTAATTGGATATACCTACTAAAATATGCAACTAAACTGGGGCAGAAGTCTCTTGCTTTTAAATTTAAGTATATATTAAGTGGATAAATATACAAGAAGCTAAAATAGAAGGCAAATGATCTGATTATGCTCTCTTTCCCAGAAAAATAGTACTTTTAACACTTGTAAGAGAAATGGCTATCCTGATTGTCTCCAGAGCATCCTACATATTCCCCCGGACCACATTCCCATCCCTCCTAGAGACGTACTATGACTTATGAATGTTTTCTCTCCTGAAGATAAACAAGTGACTTTCTTCTACCTCTGTCTGCTTCAGAGAAATAAATGTGCACACGTGCATGCCCACACACACAATTTTAACCTTAGTCAGCACTTTCCTGTTATACTGCTTATTTTTCTCAGTTGTGTGCTTCATGTTTCATGGACACATTTACAATCAAATATACCACTAGGCTTTGATAGGTGTTTTTCTCTTGCTCAACCTGGCACACAGCCATCAGCATCCAAGACCATCTTGTGAAGTTGCCGTCCTCATGCAAAGCCCTATGTAAAGTGAGTTTCCAGTCTATGTCCTTGTGTGACACATTGAAAATGTATCGCAGAAGACATACACTGCATAAAACAGACAGAAAGAGTAGATCAGCAGTGAAATAGTGAGCTGACATTAGGGTCAAACAATGTATTTGCTCTGAATACTAAGGGCCAAGTTTATTGTGTCAATGAAAAGCTCACAGTAAACATACAAAGTTTTTGCTTCTCTTCCATTACAGATAAATCACATATTTATCACTTGTTCAACTCGATCACTTAGGCCTTGTAAGGCAATATTTAATTTCAATACAGTCATCTTCACGAGCCTAATCACAATCCTCCTGTTATTTCTGAAATGCAGAAAAGACCCCTTGAGGATTTCCACAGGGGCCAGATATCCTGGAGAACTTCCCTGAATTTCAGAACTCCTGCCTTACACATGTGTTTTTGTTAAGGCCCTACATGTTGCTTTCCAAGGGGGCAGACGGGCATTATATGCATTCCCTCTACAGTGTGAATGCGAAACAGAAGAGCACCAGGCAGGCCATCAGGAAGCCAGAGTTCTTATAATAGGATCCCAACACTTAAACGGTCAGATATTTTGAGAAAATATTTTAAGAACCCCTTATGGGAAAGTAGTCAGCTTCATCATTTCTAAGACTCTAAGTTCTAAAATTAAGTGAACGTCCATGTGGACATTTGTATATGAAGATGATTTAGTTGGTCCGTAGGGGAGTATATTTGTTTATCAGGCTGAGATAACACAGTACCACAAACTAAGTGGCTTTGAAACAATAGGAATTTATTCTCTCACAGTTCTGGTGGCTAGAATTCTGAAATCAAGGTGTTGGCAGGGTCTGCTCTCTCTGAAGGCTCCGGGTGAAATTCTGCCCCATGCCTTTCTCCTGGGTTCCGGTGCTGCCTGCAATCCTTGCTGTTCCTTGCCTAGTAGATGCATCACTCTGATCTCTGCCTCCATCAGCACATGGTGTTCTCCCTCTGCCTGTCTCTGTGTTGCTACAACTATTCTTATAAGGACAGCAGTCCTATCAGATTAAACCCACCCTACTCAGTATCCTATTCTTAACTCACACCTTAATTACAACCAACTAGGTCACATTTTCACAAGTACTGGAGACAAGGACTTCTACATATTTTGGGGGGAACATAATTCAACCAATAGCAGTAGCACAGAGGATATTGCATACTTCCCCATATATACCTTTAAAATCAGATACTCAGTTTACCAATCTAATATGTGGAGAAACTGAAATACAGACAATTAGAACTTAGAAACCTAAAAATCCCATAGTCATGAAGAATATCTCAAAGGACATTATCTGTCATGCCTCTGCATTTTATAAGAAAAATGTGCCTCTCTAAAATATTGCTTCTTCAGGAAAATATATTGAAATTGAAACATAAAAATAAAGAAGATCCCACATCAGATATTATTGCAGGAAATTCAAAATCTTCCACACTCATAAATATCTAAGGAAACAATTGACTTTCTTTAACAAAATTACAAATCTGGTAAAGTTTAGATGATACAATTGTAAAGAACGTTTTATAGTTCCTGATAAGGTAATATAGTGCTACTGGAAAGAATTCACTAAGGAAAATGAGATTTACATAAACAAATTTTCACTTATTTATGCAAAGTAGTATTATAATAATGTTAATTCTTGTATATATTAGGATCTAATAAATAACTGTCAAATTAATCCGTTCCCTTGTTTTCAATAGTGGATGGAATGTCTGGTTGATGTGTGTTCAGAGATGTCCTTGTTAAACCATAAACAGAATGTTACAAATGTTTTCCTGATGGTCTTCCTGCTTCTTGCACAGGGATCTCTATGAATACAAGAAAGGTCAGGCTGGGAGAGGTGGTTAAGAAGGAAAACTGTGTCGGTGTAATGGTAAATGAGGCTCAATGTAATGTGCTACTTTGTCATCTGGTAAAATCTAGAAGCCTCAAATGGCCTAACCTCAAATTTCGCCCCCCTCCCAACTCTGCTCCCATGGATAAGGTCCCTTAGCCAAACCGCCCTCCTACCTAACAGAGGAGGCAGAATGCCTGCTTCTTCCTGAGGAATGGGTTTCAGTTCCTTGGCAGCCTACAGAATTATTGGAACAAGCTAATCACATCCTCCCCTAGGAACCAGGGGTGGATTCACCCTCTTGATACTACAAAGCCTGCCTCCTACAACCCCTGGTTGTTCCTCCCATAACGCTATGTAGTCCTGCATGACATGCAATGTCCTCCTCCCCAGGCTGTGAATGCACATGACTAATGAAACTGCTGTTGATCACATCTGTCCAATGTCAGGTGTCAAGCATTTAGCCATCCACATAACCCTAGAGCAGGAATGCCTCCTTCACCAAACGGGTGAATAGGAGGCAATTAAAACAAACATTTAGTTAAATGACCACATAAACAAGGAATTCCTAGAGGCTCACAAAAGTATTTAGCATCTGACTGGATAAGGAGCTTGATCTCCTGGGGCATGAATAAGCAGCAGCTACCTGTGCATGCCCATCTTCTTACAAGCCATGTATTATACCAGGATATAAACATTACTTTATCAACTAACGTACCAAAAGGGAGCTAAATGGTCTACCTGTTTATAATTGTTTGGAAATAAAGAGTATTCTGGTTAAAGAGACTGAGTTAATTAAAGTATGGATTTAAACTTAGAAGCCTTGAAAGAAAGAGATTTATTTATTTTAGCCAAAGTTGTCATATTTACTTGTCTATAAACCACTTTTTTTGAGGAAAATCTAGTAACATTTAAGAGCATCTAGTCTTTTGCAGAACACATTTTAGGAACACTATTTACACTTTTGGCTTCTATTTACACCTCTGCAATCCATCATTCACGCAGCAAACAGTCATCTATCTAAAAAGCTAATATGACCATGTCATGCCCCTGCTTGAATCCCTTTGGTGGCCTTCCATCCCCCAAAAAGGTATAACCTCCTAAATATCACATACACAGCCTTGAGTGACTGGCTCCCATTCCACTTCCTCAGTCCCACCTCTAATTACGGATAGTGGCTTGTAAGCATGTTTACAGCCCGAGAGGAAGTGCCGGGAGGAAGTACATAAGAGAGGGGACAAATAAGAGAGAAAGATTCTATAGAAGGTTGGAAGAGGGCTCAAGGTTTTAAATGGGAAGAGATGTAGCTCACACTCTGATCTTGATATAATGGAGGTAAGATATGAGATGAAAGAAATAAGATTCAATGTAGGGAGTAGAAAAGAAGCAAGATTATTACTGAAGGCCCTAATATTCTCCCTGAAGTAGGAAGAAAGGTCATCTGCTGAGGCCGAAGGGAGCAGGGATTGAGTTGGTGTTTTGAAGAGCAAGGCAAAAATTTGGGATAGTTGTTCACGCGAATAGGAGGGGGATCTTACCAAGGGCTCAGGAAGGACCAATCTGAGGTAAGAATTTGATCTGTAGGGAGAAGTGTGTCAGCTAAACAGAACTCAATCACCTAGGGGCTGAACTATCAGAGCAGAGAATGAGAATCGTTTTATTTCTCCAAAGTTATAGTTTAACTGGACTATGCAGTAAAAAGTGGTTTCCAAGGCAATTGACAAAAACATAGTTCAGATCACAGAAGAAATGGAATCATGGATCTGTGTGGGTGAACAAAAGGAAAGAGAAGGCTATGACTTGGAGATAAAGCTCCTAATGAGCAAAAACCTCCATAAAGTCAAATATCATATGGAGACAGGAAATGTTGGGAAGCTTATGCTAATATAATGGACTTTTAACACTTCCCATTTCTGAGGTTATAGTATTTCTAAAGGACAAAAAGTTCTAGCCAATCTCTCTTAATGTCTCCTACAATTATGGCAACACTTGAACTAAACAGAGAAATTATGAAATTGTCCCCAAATCTTCCGTGAATGTGGGTAATGTATCATTTAAGATACTTCAATTTCAAGAGACAGAAAAACCTATGAAATCTGGAGAATTTATTGGCTCATGCATCTGAAAAATTTTGTGATAGTGCTGGCTTCATGGATTTAAGGGCTCAAATAATATTATAAAGATTAGATTTCTCTATCATTGAGTTCTGCTTTGCTATTCTTCGCATGTTGACTTAGATCAATTTCCATGTGGCAGCAAAAAGTCTATAGCATCTCCAACTACAGATGATATCATATGCAAGTCTGGCAGGACAAGTGCCTCAAATGGAAGCCCTAGAGTCAGCTGTAACTGTACCTAACCCTGAAACACACACTGTGTCCAAAGGTTTCAGGCACTAATTGGCTCGAGCTGGACCACACACTTTGCTCCTGGAAAAGGATGAAACCTCACTCAAACCAGAAGGATTGAGACTGGGGAAGGCATGGATTCCCCAAATGGAAATCAGAGTCTGTTAAAGGAACTAAGATGAAAATGATAAGGAAAAAAATTTCCCAATCTAAAAGCACTCTAAAGTCCCTAACCTCAAAAACGACGTGATACAAGCCCAAGATATGACACAGAACAATTTAAGCAGCTATGTTGCTCTCGTATAATAAGAATTTCCAACTCCCTAACCCTCCGTATAACCTCAACTCAGCCAAATTCATGTTTTATATTCTGTCACTTTCAAAATCCCACGATGGTACAAATTTCCATTTCTGTTAAAATTAGTTGCAAGCAAGAGAAAACAACACTAAATAATTTAAGCAAACAGCAAATAAACTGAAAGTAAATATTAGAAATCAATCAATTTTTTGGAAGCCTGAAGAATTAGTCTCAAAAAAAGGACATGGATAACAGTAATTCTGGATGTTGG
Organism: Equus przewalskii; assembly: GCF_037783145.1. Classification (NCBI taxonomy): domain Eukaryota; kingdom Metazoa; phylum Chordata; class Mammalia; order Perissodactyla; family Equidae; genus Equus; species Equus przewalskii. The sequence goes on along the minus strand of NC_091837.1, from coordinate 87,854,838 downwards.
ATACCAAGAACTCATCTTCACTCTCATCATGGAAATGCAGGATTGAATGAGCTGTAATCTGTTTCAATATTTTGTGCAACTCTGTTCAAGATTCAAATCCCGGGACAAAGCATCTTACAGGCCTAGCTCGGGTGATGCTGATCTTGGCTAGAGGAGAGGCGGACATGTTAATTAGAAATCACGTTAGAATGATCCAAAGGTTAAGAAGTGAGAAATGTTATATGTACCAGGATACCAAAAACAAATGGCCACCATAGGTAGTAATGCAAAAGCCTGTGGATGAGAAACACCAGAGTACACTGGTAATCATTTTACAATATCTAAGTGTATCAAATCAACATGTTGTACACCTTAAACTTACACAATGTTATATCTCAATCAAAAATAAATAAATAAAAATAAAAACTCATGGCAGTGGTGGGGAAGCATAGAGAATGGTAAAGCCAGAGAGAGTATAAGCTCCAAAGGAGAATGGGTACAACCACAAAAGAATAATGAAAGCTCACAATCATTTATTATTCCTGACAGTTATTAGTGAAGAACCTGAAGAATGCAAAGGGAAGCCAGGGGAGCGGCTGTTTAAAAAGAATAGCGATCACTGTGATGGACTCCAGAGGGCAGTGACATCTATGTGGGAGAGCTGGGGTCTCTCTAGGAAATGGATGTGGAAAGAGAACTCTTTGGTAGAATGAAAATGATCAAAGTTTCACATAATGGACCAGATTGAGGTTTGGTTTTCTGGCAGTCAGGACAAGCTCCAGTGAAAAGGAGAAAAATTGCAAGACATCGTTCAGTCAACCAATGTCATGAGATGCATAATTGTTCCTGTCGTAGCACATTGGTACATTTAAAAGAAATATATGATACGGTCCCTGATTTCAGATCTATGTGCTCTAGCATTTCATCACTGTTCTGCAATAATGAAAATATTCTGTAATCTGTGCTGTCCAATTTGGTAGCCATTAGCCACATTTGTCTATTGAGCGCTTGAAATGTGGTTACTGTGACAAAGGAATTGAATTTTGAATTGTACTTTATTATAATTATTTGATTTGTTTAAATATAAACAGCCATGTGTGACTAGAGGCTACAGTAAAAGACAGCACAGCTCTGGATTATGTTATATGAAATAAACGGTGAGACTTACAAGATAAAATAGCATTAACTCGTATGACGTAAAAGTCTCCAAATTTTGTAAATGGAAATTTAAAACAGTCTTTGGATTTATACTTGTATGAATAAGAATTCAAAAATGAGTGTTAAATTCATCAAAATTCCCAAAGGTGGCTTGATAAAAAGCTGAACTTAAGTAATCTTTTTATTACACTTTTTCATCTTAGAATGCAGCTAGTGTAGCAGTAGTATGGGGGCATTCACAGGAGAGAAGACAAGGTTCAGATAATCATGGAGAAAAATTTCCAGAATCGGGGACATTCACAGCTCTGAAGATGATGACAGGTGGTGCATATCCAAACAGTAGGCTGTTCCAGGGACACCTCAAAGAACTCCTCCACCAACAACGTCGAACTATCACGGGGTTGTTCTCCAAGTGTCCTGTGAAAACTACTTCTCTACTACAAAAGTAACAGGATTTCTAGTAGTCTTCTTATTCCCTCTACCTGTCAGATACTATTCCTACTGATTTAGTTAACAAGAGGTTCAATCAGACAAATCTGAAATTGCACACCCACTGACTTAGATGATTTGGATAAAACTGCTTCATAGGTGACTGCCTTTTTTTCTCCAAAACCAGTCCTAGAGAGGTCACCAGATGAATTGGAAAAATATACCAAGGCTGTAAAGAAAGAATTTCTTCTTCATATTTCATTTCTCCTTTTAACCAAGTGGAAGTAAAACCCAGTCATTTTTTTTTTTTTTGAGACATTTTCCTATGTACCAGCCCTTTCATTAAACGATACACATTTATAAACTCATGTAATCCTCTATGCAACAGAATGAGGGAGGCTCCATTATCATGCTCACTCTAGAGAAAAGAGAACTAGTGTGCTGAGTGGTTAAGTAACCTGTCCAAAGTGAAGAACTTGATGCGGTAGAACCAGGACTCCAACAGGGCAGTCTGGTTCTAGAGCCTTTGCTTTTAAATTTCCCATCATACTGCTTCTCTCAGCTCACACATACACTTGCACGATCACACATACACACACAACAACGACAACAATGAGAGCACCTAAAACTGATTTTGGAGAATGAAGAGACGCACACTATTGTTACCACATGCCCTCCATGACCAGTTCAACTGACCCTGTCTGTCTCTTATCAACAGAGTGATTAAGAACTGTCTTTCAGAAAACGGGCAAGGTCCTATAGCCAGAGCATGCACAAAAGAGGAAATCTTGACCTGAAATGACTGCGGAGCCAAAGATCCTCCTCTCCACAGGACCAACGGCCAGGGACATGACTGGAACTTGAAAGTCAGACTTTTATCAGAAGCAAGGCATCCCTCATTCAGGAAGATCTGGTGTTGAGTTACCGTGGACATTTAATTGGAACTATGCAATAGGCAGTTGACGTGTTTGCTTCATTCGTACAACTTCTAGAATGGGCAATTTTATGCTTATTTACATATTTCTTTGTTTGATGCTGATTCTCCTACTAGATGTAAACTCCTTAAGGCAAACATGTAATACGTGCTTAATAAATAGATTTTTGTGGAATACATGATTCAAGTTGTGGAGAAATTTGTTTTATCGAGGATTTGCTACAGAAAGAATGCTTACATCCCCGTGAAATTCATATGTTGAAACCCAATCTCCAATGTGATGGTGTTTGGAGGCAGGGCCTTAGGATGGTGATTAGGTCGTGAGGGTGGAGCCCTCATGAGTAGGACTAGTGCCTTCAGAAGAGAAACCCCGGGGAGCTCCTTTATCTCTTTTGTCATATGAGGTTATAGGGAGAAGACAGCCATTTGTAAACCAAGAAAAGGTCCTCACCAGACACCAAATCAGCCATCACCTTGTTCTAAGATTTCCCAGCCTCCAGAACTGGGAGAAATAAATTCTGTTGTTCATAGATCATTCAATCTATGGTATTTTTCTTATAGCAAGCAGCCCAAGCTGACTAAGACAGTAGGAAAATGTACAGTTTTTAATCAAAGATGATTCCTTTCTCTCCTAGAGAGAGAGAGCAGAAAGTTGAACACCGTATCCCTTTCACAGACTAGGATGGGTTGAGGTTGGTGTGCAGTGTTAACAACAGTTACCTTTGTCTCACCCCTGTTCTAAGAAAATGACTCTTTAGAATTCTCAATGGAGACCCCAAGGGCATTCGTCTCTTCACCACTGGGGGCTGCAGGAAATGCACTGAGATTTACAGATCTCTTCAGACTTGGCTCTGAGCCTCTTTAGAATTTGACAAAGGCCCAAGGTAGAGACAGGCTGAGTGTGTGATGTTGCTCAAGCCTCCAGTTTATAAGACACCCAGTCTATGATATTTTGTTATAACAGCCTGAATGGACTAAGACAGGAGTTAAATAGTATGATAAAATCCAGTAATCTTGCTGCAGTGTTTAGTTGGGGGTGGTCGCAGTGTTGTCGGCTACATCTCCTCCGTCCTTTGTTGCAACTCACAGTGAGGAATAGCTCAGGTAGCACCACAAACACAACATGTAGAGCCATACACCTTTCCCAGACCAGAAGATGGGGAGCCGGGGGTCAAAATGTTGTTCAGAAGAGAGAAAATGCCATAAAAATCTCTTCTATCACTTCACATCCTCCATGATTCTCTCTCCATTCTGGACCTATGGGCTCCATCTCCTAGGAGGAATCTAGCAGGAGACTCTAGAAATCTGATACAGTAGGGTCCGAAAGAAAGAGATATATCATTTATACCATGGCTGGGGCTCACCAAGCCAAGAAAGGACATGATGATTTGGGATAGGAGACACTAATGGAGTGAGTACTTGGCAGGAGAACCCGCTGCCTTTCTTTCCAGAATCTAGGTATGGAAGTGGGTGATTTAAGGGGCGGAAATATTTACACAGGTGGCAAATGCCAATCCATTCCAAACATGACAGATTAATAAATATTATCTAGCTACAACAGTCATATATAGGCAAATTCCTTGATGCTTTAAATTCCTGGGATGACTCCTTCACACCCTGAAATTTTTCAACAGCAAAAAATGATGAAAACATCTATGTTTCTATTCTGTCTATATGTGCCATGCCTGCATAAATAAGACAATGAAAAGTCCACTAAAATATTTGCAGAGCATCTGTTGAAATCAAAATGCACACCAAATGGGTCTGGCAACTAATTAACACAGGCTACACACTTAATATATCTTAAACAATTGTCACATCATTTAGTAAGAAAATACTTTAGAGTCTACTAGAAAACTTCCAGTATTTTCAAAAAGCCGTCTACTAACTATCTTTAAACTATTTTTCATACTTCTTCAACGTACTACTTATAAGGACACCAGTCATATTGGAATAAAGACCCACCCTACTCCAGTATGACCTCATTTTAACCTAATTAACTACAACCGCAACAATGCTAATTCCAGATAAGGTCACATTCTGAGGTACTGGGAGTTAGGACTTCTACTTATCTTTTGGGGAACGCAATTCAACCTGTAGCAGGCACCTTACTAGAATATTATTTGATCTGCATAATAGACACAATTTTAGATTTTGATGAGAAGAAACCTGACTTGATCTACCATAGCAGATAATCATAGCCTTTTATCCCCTGAGTTCACAGATCCAAAACGTTTGATTTAAGGGGATGTGTCACCCCTTTGGAAAAGATATGGCAACACTGACATGAATACACCCTAAATCTTTCTCCACCCTTTCCCCCAAGAGATCTGCCATCACATGCTAGGGTAACTAATGCACTAAGGAACAAAACTGGCTCAATCTGCGTTACTGGAAATTCGTTCTGAGTTGATGTTAATAAACAGCGACCCCAAATGCCACATTGGTCTAGTCAAAATGGAGGTTTGTGGATACCAGATTATAAGTGGAATTTTGACACATCAGGGCTGCAACCCATGTGGTTATTTCCCAAGTTCCTGAATTTACAAAGAAAATGGACATATTCAGCAACTGGCAGAATTCCCACACTAATGTCCTGGCTTATGAAATGAAGGCTACAGTAGAAAGAACCAGGTGAAAGAGGAGCTTCCTTTCCCTTCAAGGATAGCAAACCAAGGGCAATATGGTGTCTCTGGAGGAATTGGGAAGATTAGTTTCACCACCAAAGACTTCAAAGATGGTGGTGATTCTTATCACGTCCCAATTTAACTCAGCCATTGGATTTATGCAATTCATTTATATCATTTTTCTCCCTTTTCTTGTTGTAATATCTCTTTGCTTTCCACCACCCTAGTGACTTCAGAAGCTGGTTCAACTTCATGTTCTCTTCCTAGATCCTGAAGTCATTCTCCATTTTTAACTCTCTAATGATCCTTTTTTTCACAATATCTTTTACCTTCTCAAAGTCAATTAGTGGTACTTCCACCCATCCCAGTTACAATCTGAACTTCATCATCACTCAAAACTAAGTCGTATCTGGATCTCTAACTCTGATAGTCCCTTTTTGATCACAGCCTTCCTATCTCTTTGCTTCCAGTTCTCAGTGAACACATTAGTTATCTACTTTCTAGTACTAGCATTCACTGATTATTTCTAAATCTTTGCATGGTTCGTAATTTTAACATACAGTCCCTGCTACTTGGAATTTTTAAATCACAGTGTCTTCCATTATTATCGCTCTATTATTCTCCAATTCTAAGTAAGCCGTAGTAAAGTTTTTCCTTTATTTCTCAAAAGTAATAAATTTTGATGATTGGGACCATTATAAGTTTATGTAATCATACCTTAGGTAGACTCTCACTGACACCTGGAAATTCACTTATCCAGACTTTATAGGTATCCTGATGCATTTTCATAATAACTGTTTTAAACTTTCTCCTGTTTTTTAAAGCTCATAAATCTCCATTTTTGTCTCAAAGAAAACGTCTCTATTTTTTATTTAAAAATGTTTTATCTTCACATTTCTTTCTTATCATTTGACTATTAGAAAACATGGCAAAATGCTTGAAAGGGGGAACAGCCGTGTCTCCATTAACCTAATTATTCCAAAAGTAAATAATAACCTGACATTCAAATTCAACACCCTTTACCTATTCCTAATCTCTTTTAAACAACTGCAGCATGCCACTTTTTACTAAATTCTTTTTCCTATTCTATTCTTCTTGTGTCCAAGTGTATACATCCAATCAGGAAAATACAACCTCACTAGGTATTTTACATAGAGGAGATCGAATGCAGGGAACTCATTATACAGTTGTGGGAAGGCTGACAGTGAAAAATGGACTGTGGAGGTAACAAAGAAGTAATAACAGAAAGAAGAGGTAACTACTACTATAGCAGGAGAGATAAGAAGTGATGAGGGGGCGCTACCAGAATCCAGGAGCTCAGAGCGGAGGCCCCGAGAGGAAGGTGCTTAGATTTTTAAAAGTCCATGTAGCTGGTGTCCATGCTGCTACCTTATGGTTGGTGTTCAGAATGCTAAAAGAAGCTGGGGGTAGGGTTAAGTCTGTCGCTGCTAGAGTCACACTGACAGCAACTGGAAAAATGGGAAGTCCCTCTTCTCCTTCTTCCACTTTTCAGTCTTCTCTGGTGTCTTGCATTAGCAGAACCTAACCGCACAACGCTTGTCAAGTGAATTTAGGAAATATCACTTGCTGAGTCCCAGCCTCATCATTACGAAGTTGAGCACAGAACCATGGGCTTGGAGCAAAGAGACAACAGGTGAATTTGTGGCACACCATGGTGAGAAAGCATCTTACGCCAGGCTGGGACAAAGCACTGTCCAAGAGAGAAAGCACAGGTTTTAGAATCAGCTCAACATGGAATTAAAATTCAGCTTCACATTTCCTCACTAAACACCAAACTTCCAATTCTCAGTTCCTACTTCTATAAAATGAGAATTAGAATGCATTATTTAGAGAGATTTTGAAGGGTTAAATTAAGTAAGGAACTGCACACTGAATGTGTATGAGTAGCCAACAATTAGTAGGCACTCAACATGTGTTTGTGGCTTCACTCCTTGTTCTACTCCATGCATCTATTTTTCCTGTTCACTCTTATTCCAATTGCTATTTCTATGTCTTCTCCATTGAATAATCTTTGTACTGCTTGTACTCCCAATGTCCTGTCCCTGGACCTATTCTTTACTCCTTCTACATTCCTTCCCCTGTAATTAATTTAATCAAGTTTTAAATCTTACTGCTGTGTGAATGCATCCCAGTTCTGAACATACAATTCAGACTCTCTCCTGGGTTCCAGACACATATATCCAATTACTCACTGAATTGCACCATCTGATCATCTGTAGATACCATAAACTCAGTATTTTACAATGGAACTCAACTCTTTCCACGAAAGCTCAATTCCTTTCCCCACCCAAACCAAAACACACACATACACATATACAGCATTACTCAATCCGTGTTTTCTTTCTGGGCTAATGCTACTACAAAATACTCAAGGCAAAAGACCTAGGAGAAATCTCTCAAGTATTCTTCCTCCACTCCATTTAGCCAACTTTGTCCCATCAACGTTGATTGTCTCAACTTACTTATCTGAAACTTGACCACTAAATTATCATCTAACTAATATTCCAAACATGTCTTTTACTGCTTCTACCCATCCTACACACTATTAATTTAAGGAGCATTACTGTAATGTTAATAGCATTAACATTTTTATTTCTGCCTAATGAATTAGAGCTAAACATCCACCCTGACACTAAGGGCCATTTGTAATACACATCTACTCCAACATTTTAGCATTCCCTTTCTCTATCCTTAAAGTTCCGCTCAAAAAAACCTAGTCATTCTATCTTAAGTATATTCCTTCCGTAGTGTACTCACTCCCATTTTTCTTCCTTGTAAGTTGCATCTCAAATAATGCCTGTTACATGAAACTCTGTTGGATAATACTGCTTCTTCCCGTGGTCTACATAATACTAGTCACATTTCTCTTAGGACCCTTCCCGTATTTTATTTTAGCACACAGTAATTGGAAAACAGAAAATAAAAGTTGAGGAATACCTTTATTGACATATACATCTTTGAACAATACTATTTACTTTTCGGAATAGGAGATGTGATTCTGTAAAAGGATTTTATGTACAGATTTAGAGGCACAAAGAATGAGTGTACTAATGAGAGTAAAGCAAAATATTAGGGCCTTTCCTGAAATTTCTACTTCCTGGGATTAAATAATGATTCTTAGGGCCAAGGGTTGGGTTTAAATTTATACAATTTAAGATCTGAGAGAAGAGAGCGAGATTGCCAATCTGTCTACATTCAAAGAGTCACTCTGGGAGTGAGTGCTATTCAACCAGGGAAATGCGCTGCCTGATGCTTCCACCTGGAATGAGGTCTTGCTTGCTCTGGACCAGGGCCACGGCTACTGGATTGAAGAGGAATGACAGGGACAAAATTGTTCTTTACATGTTGTTTGTTCTTGTTTTATCCCATCTACTAAACAGTAAAATGTTGCAGAAATGAAAGGTTCATGGGTATAATTCTACAATTTATCGCAAGACTCTTACCCAAAGTAGGTGATTGATGTTTATTGAAATAAATCATTAAATTTTCTCGTTTTGAAAAATAGAAATTTGACTAATTATCTTGGACAAGCTCTAACTGACACATCCAAAATACTATCTTTTTGGCAGAATTCTTCCTCATCAATCTTTCATCAAAAAGGACTTACTAAGGGGGCTGGCCCAGTGGTGTAGTGGTTAAGTTCGTGCACTCTGCTTTGGCAGCCCAGGATTTGTGGGTTCAAATCCCAGACATGGACCTACACACTGCTCATCACGCCATGTGGTGGCGGTGTCACACAAGCAAAATGGAGGAAGACTGCCACAGATGTCCGCTCAGGGACAGTCTACCTCACCAAAAAAAGAAAAAAAAAAAAATAGTAGTTACTAAGGCAGCCTCTGCTGTGGTTTTGAACTTTGATGCCTGAACAGGAATCCAGGACTGCTGTCTATGAAGCTGCTGCCACCAATGACTCCAACACATATAGGAGTCTCCCTTCCTCTTACCTTCCAATATCCTGCTTGCCTCCCACTGGCAGACTCTCCCCTTCATTCCTCCAGTCCTTCTAATAACATTATAATTAACGCCTGTATTAAAGTTTCCTTGTCTGGAAAAAAAAAAGTAGGTGCTAAGCATATACAATCTCATGTGTCTGAAATAGCCTCAATTTTTTTGTAAGGCACAACTTATTGGTGGATTCCTGTTTGATTGTCCATAGGTAAAATGGAATTGAGATTGTCAAGAAGAGGCTTTGGAATAAAGAAACCTGCTGAAATCTCTCTTCAACATCTCTGATATGATTAACAAAAGAAGTCTTTGTTTTTTTTTTCCTTTTCACATTTCTCTCAGGTGGCTACGTCTGATTAGAAGAGACCCCAGTGAGAACAGTTAGGAATTTCACAGGACTCATCTCCCTAGAAGAGTCTGAAAGTGATGTGATTGACTAAATGGACTTTGAAACAAGCTACTTAGAGAGTAATAACAGAAATTTTGAGTGTAAAGTTGAATGGCAGCCAGGTCCCCTATGGGATATTGTGGCCAGGGACATTCTATTATTCTCCAGGCCATATTACTTTGGATAAAAAAAGGTGTATCAGTGATTTATTAAAATCAATGCCACCATATTACTCTAGGGAAAAAAATGTATCAGGAAATTATTAATATTGGGTGCCTTCCCTCCCTCTCTTATCAAGCAGCAGTCGCATTTCAATTGTAGGATCTGTGTTTCACTTTCTCTGTTTTTGCCTTCGTATTTTCTTTCTCAGTCTTAGGAAGCTAAAGTTGGTTGTTCTTAATGCCTTCACTGCTGGCTTTACCTCCTCAAGCGCTGTGTATGGTGGCCACCAGGGAGATTATTTGATGGGATAAGCAAGACCACGTTCTAGAGTAACGAAACAACTTGAAAACTTCTATTTATGTCTTCTTAAAATCATATTCTTTGAAAATTTCCACTTTTAATATAGCTTCCACTGTTACTATATTAACACAGTAGAATAGGTATATAATGGACAAAAACCCATATAAAACATGATATATATGCATATGTGTGTGTGTATATATATATATATATATATATATATATATAACACACATAAAACATATCTCTAAATATCTGTAACTTTCACCAATGGAGTGTCATCAAAACTTGTGGACCCTACAGTGCTTACAAGCCACATAGGGACAGGCCTTGGTATAGAAGAAAAAGGGAAAACCAAGAGTGGCCATCAATGCCATCAGGAGGACTGTCTCTTAAACAGCCGTGTTATTTTAAAGGTTTAGAGGACATAAGCTATCAGTAACCTAATTCCAGACTTTTCTGACCAGCACCAGGTGACTGATGAACTGGTTCCTGAGTCTCGAAGTATTCATGATTGCAGTTATCCTCTCAGATAAGTGCCATGCTACCTTTTTATAATGACAGCTCTGCTAAAAGAAAAATACACATCTCAAACCATACCATTAGTTCTCCTCTCTGTTCTAGCACCACCAAATTGACCACATATGCCATCTTCAGGCTCAGTTTCTACAAATTTCCAGTCAATTCCTCGCCAGGGCAGATGATGTGGCTACATACCAGCTGGTGGAGTCAACGAGTCATCTGGCTCTAAGACTGATTTGTGGTGGCCCCAGAACCTTCCTGTGCACATACCTGCTTACCACTACAGTCTCTCCCTCAAACCTGATTCTTTTGCCTATTCCTTTGAATTGGACCTCTGCTCCAGTTGTGTAACCCTTATTGTCCTACAGGTGCGGGAGCACTGTCCCAACATGCATTGCACTGATTACTCACCTAGCCTTTGCCAGCATCCTCCTTAGATTGATATTTCCTCAATTGTACTATTGGCTGACACCATATTCTAAATGAGCACTGCCTCCACGAAGACTAAGTATATATACTTATATACTTAGTATATATATAGCAATATATAAGTATATACAAAGTATATAAGTATATAGATAAGTATATATAAAGCAACTGCCTAGAAATTTCTACTGCCATTCCGTACTGACATGCCCTGAGCTTCTAGCATGTTCAAGATATTCAACTAGGCACTGATAATACAGCATGGAATAAGCCAAATCTGTTCCTGGTGTTACGGAACTTACAACTAGGAAGAACTCTCTTAAATCAGGATTCTCACTCCCTCTTTAGCTGCCATAACTCACTTGACCTTAAGTATTCTTTTGTTTATGAAAATAAGTGAACATGGTAAAAATTATAATGGACCAATGTGTATACGATGAGAAGTTCTTCTTCCTCCAAAACTAGTCACGACCCCAATTCCCAAAAATATTTTTAAGCTCATAGAAATTTCCCATTTACATGTATGTATATATATAAAAATATAAATATGCCTACAAGTCTGAGTAAGCATTAAAGTCATGGCCACAGAAACTGCTAAGCCCATACACACAAACACACATATACAAAAATAAAAGTACTTTTTGAAATGGAGGGATGGAATATTGAAAGCTAGGAAAAAAGAACACTTTCAAAAATAAAATCTCTCATTGATTCATGAATTCTAGGATAATTTTAATAGTCTGATTTTGTGAAATTAAATGATTTAAATACCATATTAATGTCATTTTCATTTTTAATGAACTTTTTTATTTTAAAAGAGAAATTACATAGAAGATACACTTCAACCTTAGGTTGTGTTTGGTTGGTCTATAAATTTCAAGGCAAAGACAGCATCATTCAATATGACATTCTGGAGTTGCTGCAGGCTTTCTCCTACCTAAATGGAGCATTTTGCAATGCAAGTTGGGGTGCAACCATTAGTTATTTTATGAAAAAAACTGATTTCTGTGGGTAATACACTTTGAGCATAACACATGATGCAGCTCAGCATCCATGAATTTAGAGAATATAACCTAGTAGTATATTGAATACTTATTGAGCAAAGCAGAAAATTCTAATCTTGGTAAGCCACCAGATCTATGGCCTCTCAGTACCCAAAAAGCACTCCCTTGAAAAAGGCCACGTGATAAAATTACTTTCAAAATAACATTCTTCAAACTTATGAGGTGGCATTTCACCTACATTATAAAATATATTTTGATTATGATACTAAGTCATCATTTTATACTATAAAGAGACCTAAAATTGGTCTCAGATGTCATCCCTATGATTTTTGGCTAGATCCCTAAACATAGTCTACTTTCTTATCTCTAAAATGTGACTAGTAAACTTGGTATACTTTTAAATTTGTTTATAATAGATATAGAAACACTTTGAATTATGGAAAGCACAGAAAATAACTAAAATGCCAAAAGAATGAGGAAGTGAGAGCAAAATCAAGGCTGAATAACACGTGCAGAACATGAACGAGTATTCCGTTCTTTATTCCTGCAATAGAAAGTTGAAATGAAATTGTTGGCAGTTTCCACCATGCACAGGAAATTGGCATTGACTTCCACCGTGTTTACTGATTGGGTGAGCATATAGCGTTCTTGACAATGATAAAAGACATGGCAGTTGAAACATGCCAGGAAATCTTTCTCTTAGCTTTATTCCAAAGAAATGAGTATTGCTGATTTTCTTGGCAATTTCCTCAAAAATCTCACATGGCTATTTTATATAAGAAGAATAAGCACCATTATAAAGAGTGTTTTGCTTCACAGTCAACAACTTTTGGTTAAGATCTGAGTCAGGCTTTGCATAAGTGGAGGGTTAGAAAACGTGAGGAACCAAGAGTGAAATTTCTAGTAAACAACTAAACTTTTATCAAAATAATGATTTTTCTGATAGGCAAATTGATTGTGACCATAAGATCTTCACATACACAGATCAGAGTTTTGCATAAAATATTTTTCTCTGTCTCCAATGACACATCTATTCATACTTGTGACCATGAACACAGTCTTAACAACCAATATTATACAGGGAATAGAGGACCCTCAGCATAGGCTACAAGCACTAGTAGGACTCTGAGACCGAGAAATTGACTTATAACTCACTTTCTAAATTGAAACATATTATGAAATTTGAGGAAATTGTGGCTTCATGACATCATCAAGAACCTGTGAGATTCTTCCTGATTTTATAAGAAACGGCCATAGAGATTTGTTTCAGGTAGGATGGTTGATGTAGCCTTTTACCTATGGTATATGTTTTCTATTGCTGTATAACAAATTACCACAAATTTAGCAGCTTAAAATATCAGTTTCTTAGCTCACAGTTCTATGAGTCAGAAGTCCAGCGCAGCATAGCTGGGTTCCTTGCTCAGGGTTTCACAAGGGTGAAACAAAGGTGTTGGCTAGGCTGAGTTCTCATCGGGATGCTCTCGGGGACATCTGCTCCACACTCATTCTTTATATGCAGAGTTCACCTCCTTGCAATTATAGGGCTTAGGTTTCTGATTCCTTGCCAGCTGCCAGCTGAGGCTGCTTTTAGCTCCCAGAGCCCTATTCCCTACTATCAGGCCCCTCCGTCGACAAGCCCACAACAGTGTGTCAAATCCTTCTTTTGCTTCCACCTTTGACTTCCATCTTGTGACCAGCCAGAGAAAGCTCTCTGTTTTTAAAGGGCTCATGTGCTTAGGTCAGGCCCAGCTGTGCCATCTTCCTATCTTCAGGTACTTTAATTACATCTGCAAAATCTCTTCACAGCAATACCTAGATTAGTATTTGACTGAATAACTGGGAGAAGATGTGTGTACAACAGTGGCAAGGAATTTGGGGTCACCGCAGAATTTAGCCCAACACACATCTCCAAACTCTATCTAAAATTATGTTCCATATACATACACAAAATTTCACTCTAAGAAATTGTCCTTTTCCCATACGATCCTGTGAACAGAGGAGCCCTCTGAGACACCACAGGTCCTAAATACATCCTTCTGGAAAGAGCTGAGTTCTGCAGCTGAGTACCCCTGGTCCCAAGTCTGAAAGCCAGTACCAGTGATTGCCAAAATCCAAAACCCAATGTCTCCCTAAATTTCTCAAAATTGTAGCTCCCCCAGATGCCTTTGGCAGTACATGATTCCAGGATAGAAATACATAGTGTATGGAGAACACTAAATTGCTACCTTTCTAAATGTTTATGTATTTCCATTAGCTATTTTCTTAAATATCCATTCTTAGAACCAGTGAATAATATTTTATAACATAAAGTGCTTAAAAGACAATTAATACTCCTCAACTCCTGACCCTATATAGTTTAGGCCAAAAGTATTTACAAGAAACAAAGTATATTTTCTTCTTAAAAATCACATGGAATTTCAAGGGCCTGATGTTTGATATTTACATATATTAACATTTAGTAATATCCTACTGCTTTGTAATTAGAGTCGACTCCCAAGAGGTGGAACATAATTGCTCATTTTGTAGATGTGGCACTTTTGGATCAAGAAGTGATTAAAATATTTATACTGCACAGCTTGCTCAATTCACTTATATTATCAGATTAATTTACTTGGATCCTCTGCATATCGATATTTTTGTTTTTCCTCTAAAATGGCACTTGAAAGAAAATAACTTTTCATCATAGTCTTAACACCTGATTATGCATTTGAAATAAATAAATGATAAAAGATTAATATAGAGTTTGTTCTATATTAACACATTGTAAATATATTTATGTACAAGATGTAAAACACAAAAGGGACTAATAGTTAAAATCATTTTGAGTAGGACTTCCCTAGGGGATAGAATTTGAATTAGTAATATGAAAGTGATACATGATTTTGAACTTTTTGTCTATGTTAGGAAAATTTATTTTCCATTGTTCAAAATATTGCTAATTATGATGAAAACATTAAAGAATAATATGATGAATACATTTATTATCTTACTTTCTGGTAATGTTATAAATATTGTTCGATTTCCACTCAAGTGAACCTACGTATATTTATCATAGGGAATTGAATATTCAAGTGGAATTTGTAGGAATACTTTCCTAAATTCATTTCTATATTGTACCTTGGAGTTATAAGTACTAGATGCTGTGCTTGGGAGAATATTTTAATTATTAGATTTCTGAACAGTTTAATGAAAGTAGCCCCCAAAATCACACTCAGGAAAGATCTATATTTGGAAACTGATTTTCAAAGGGCTTCATTTCAAGTTATCTGTGTTACAAGGACAAAACCCAGTAAGGGAAATAATTATCCAGGATTGAGAATGCACAGCCATGGTCTCATCCACAACTAAATAAATTAGTTTGGGGCACTTCTGACAAACTAAAATAAAGAAGTGAGTATGAGAGGTTTACTTAAGTGACCAAAAAAAAAGTCCCCTGTTAGTAATTTTTATGAAATTATATTACTGAAAATGAAATCTGTCCACAATCAATTTTAATATCATTTTTGACGTATGTTAAGGAAATATAGACTTCAGCCTAGGGGCCATGGGAGGGGTGACTTTGTATCTTTGAGCCTCGCTGCCCCAAGGAGAGGTACAAAAGACGGAAGAACCGTCAGAACTCGGTGCCCCCATTCCTGTTAAACATTCACTGCCTGCAGTGTCTGACAACATGAAAGGAAAGAAAACAGAAACTTGTCCAGTTAGACCATAATATCTTTTAGATGACATTGTTGTGGTCCCTTAAGCAAAACAGAAAACAAGAATTAGGTTAGGAAAAGAGACATGCCAAAATATGAATGCACAAAATCTCTCTAGCCAGCAAAAGACCTCTGTAGTCAACATTATTGATTTCACCTGGAGGCAAAATGTTCTTTGCTGTAACAAACTAACCCAAAGAATAAATTCCAGAGAGATAAAAAAAAGCCTGTAAAAGATGGAGATGGCAACATCTGGAAAGAACCAGGTAAATGGAGAAGGAATCCAGTAAAGAAACTTTGAAAATCAACAATAAACATGGGAGTGCAGTGCTGTTAAGCTAAATTTGCTCCAAAAATTTTTAAGACGTAATCTCTCATTATAAAAAATAAATTAATTAAATTAATTTAAATTAAATGTCACTTACATACTTTGGGTAAAAGCTGAGGCCAACACTGAGGCAACTCTTGGGCAGGCTTTGGGGTTTCCCTGAATCCCCAAAGCTTGCCTTTGTGCTGAACGAGCAGAAGGCACCAGACAAGCGGTCCAAACTTGGGAAGACATCCAGATAACAGAGAAGTGCCTTCAGGGAAAATCAATGTGTTGGATGGATTTCTCTCCACACATAGGTGTACGCGCACACGTACATACAATGCCAATTATCAAGGACGATACTAGTGCAATGTAGGTGACTCTTGTCCCTTCCCCATGGCACAGAGAGTCCCTCTTTCACCCTTACCCATTCTGTGTTCCCACATGGGGGGAATGCTGGCGTCAGCCCTTCAAAGACCACCCCTATCAGGACCACCGCCCAGCTCCAGCCCATCATCTCCACCTATCTCTAGAACTTTGTCCTTGCGTTGCCTTCAGTCCAGTCACATCTTCTACCCTGCTGCCAGTTTGTAAAAACTGATGAAACAATAAGATGTTAGTAAACAACCTCTCTATAAAAATCCTAGTCACTGATCTACAGCATTTGCTGATTTCTGTGGTCTAAATACTCCCACCACAGCTAAGTGCAGACTGCCAACCTGATCTCACCAAACATGAAATTGGGAAGAGATGCACACAGTTGTCTCTCAAGAGCCAGTGCAAGCCATGGTCGCACACCTCTGAAGGTAAATGGAGCAGCCCAAAGAAAGGAGCTTTACGTTGAATGCCTTGAGAGCCATAGAAACCACCGTCCAGCCTCTCTTTCTTCTCCAAGACTGAGTGCTGGATTTAAACTTCTTAATAGATTATTTCAGAAATACACCTCCTCACACTTTGTCCTTGCTGTCCTTGGAAGTGTGTTGTTTTTATGGGAGATACATGGACCCCAAACATTTCCTTTCTCATCCCCTTCAACAAGCATCTCTATAGAAACCCCTCCCTTTCCTGGAGAGAAGAGCGAAAGTAAGACAAAAGGAACTGATCATATGAATACCGTTACAGTGAGACAGTGGGCTAATCGTTTTACCCATTCGTTTATTCTGCATGCATTCATGGTTCACTTACTCCTTCCCTGAACATTCATTTTAAGAAACAGAACTAATGTTCCTTCTCTTGGAACGTTTTCTCAACTTATCTTTGCAGCGTTCTTTGTTTGATTTTTTATAATCCTGCAGAACGTTTTTCCCACCTGCATTAAAGTTTTTAACACACTGAAATTACTTCTTTACTTATAGGAGACCGTAAGTTTCTTGAGAGCAGGGAACATCTTTTACTCAACTTTATACACCCAGAGCCTAGCACATAGCCTGGTGCATAGTAGGAGCAAAGAAACAGTGAACAAGGTTGGTAGACAGTGGAATAGCACTGGCCAGGAGGTCTGAGTCCCATGCCCAGCTCTGCTGTTATAGGCGATGACATTTTAATTGCTCATTTCACCTGTCAGGCTCTGTGCATTATATATAAAATGTAAAGATGAGCAGACACTTTTAATAATAAATGCTTACAAATTTACCTTACACTTCTACCAGGGATGATACTAACATCTAATAAAAGATGTCTCTGTCAAACCCCAGTAAGAAAATAGATATTGTCAATTGAATTGAAAATAAGTTCTTTTATTCTCAGCATTTTGATTTTCAGTATTGTGCTGCCTCTCACTGAACACAGACAATATGTGAGAGAAATGAATGAGGTGACCTTTAATTCCTTAGTCGGCCAACTATTTGTGGTCTAAAAATCTGCTGACACTTTTTCATGCTCTAAAGGGAAAAACAAGTGCCAAAATTTATGTATATTTTTGATTCAACTTTTATTTTTCCATGGCCAGGAAAAAGAATCAGATGAATCTCGTCTCTTGTGTTTGAGGAGACTCCACCCAAAAGTCAAATTTTAACAAAATATTTAAGAAATGTCAGCTGAAATAATCCATTTGCCATTTTATATAGTATATTTTTATAATTCTTTCAGACTGGATAAATTTCAAATTCTAAATAACCGTGAAGGAGTTCACCCCAGCAGTTTGCTTCTAAAACCTGCTCTAAGGGGAAAATGTTAAAAGTTCTGATTTTTAGCATTTGCTGATTTCTGTGGTTCAAATACTTCCACCAGGGCCAATTTCAACACAATAATAGTTTAACAACTGGCTCACAAAATTCCTTAATATTTAAAAATTGGTTCTCATGAGCTGGTTGTAGAAGGCTCCAGCATACCCCTGGAACATAACAGACTTCACAAGAATTTATGTATTGCTGCTGTGGACCTCTGCTCTAAAACTTTGCTACTGAAAGCGTAGCCCCTGAACCAACGGCGTTGGTAGAATTAAAGATAGGTGTCAGCAATCTTCAGTACCCAGGTCTGCCACCTTTTTTTGTAAATAAAGCTTTATGGGAGCAAACCACATCCATTCGTTTATACCTGGTCTATGGTTTTTTTGGCAATGCAACAGCAGAAATGAACAGTGCTGACAGAGACCACACGGCTCAAAATATTTACTACTTGGCATTTTGCCAAAAAAAGTTTACCAACCTCCAAACTAGGAGATTGTTGAAAATGCAGACCCTCAGGCCCCACCCCAGACTTACTAAACAGAATCTGTGTTTTACAAGATCTTCAGATGACCTGTATACAAATTAAAGTCTGAGGGGCACTGCTCCAGAGCATGCCGAGATGGGAGAAGCACAGTGAGGACCTAAAACATCAGGCCTGTGTGTCAGGCAGGCTTCAGCCAGAGAAACAGAGCCAGAGGAGGCATACTTTAAGATAAACATTGTCAAGGACTGGCTCACAGGATTGTGGGGGCCGGCAAGGCAAGTTCAAAAACCATAAGGCAGACCATCAGAAAGGGCATGATGTGAAACTTCTGTCCAAAGGCGGAATTGCTTTCTCCTCAGGAAATGCTCAGTTCTACTCTTAAAGCCTTTCTACTGATTGAACCAGGCGCACTCAGATTAGGATAATCTCCCGTATGTAAAGTCAACTGAGTAGGGACTTTTATCACATCGACAACATATCTTCATAGCAAAGCGCAGATTAGAGTTTGACCGAATAACTGAGGACTATCACCTAGCCAAGTTGACACATAAACTGGGCTTCCCAACAAGTGGGAAATAGCTGAAGCATGAAGGGAAAGAATCTAGACAGGATACACCAGAGAATAAATGTGACAGGGCTAACCAGTTAATATCTCCTAATTCATGATATCGCAGAGGGATACATATGACTCTACGGGTTTAAACAGTAAATGCAATCACCACTTGACTCTGACACCATAAAATGATTTGGGATCTATTATTCTATAAATTCTAATAAACCTCAGTAAAATAATCTTTTCTAGAAATTATGTGGTTAATTTTTTTTTTTTAGAAACTAGGCCCCTGAAACATCTATGGTCTCCAAAAGAGTAATTTTATGTTTCTATATATTAACGAATGATATCAACACTCTCTCCCCATCGAATCATAATATATAGTTTATTTAAAGACGACATTGGTGGCTGTTAAACTCCAAGGGACTATTCTTGGACCCAAAGATCATGAAACAATTTTTTAATTTTCAAAGGCAAAAAAAAATCACACAACAAAAAATGTTTTGGAGGAGTTAAAATGATAAAGGTTTCCACTTGTAATGAGATGCTAGTTGGAACAACTCTAGATTTCTCCTGGGGTCTTTACTTGACAAAGACAGACATAATATTTTCTCATTATTAGCTCTTCAGCAGAAAAGAAACCAGATATCATGTTCTTTTCCATCTCACTGAGGAAAGGACATTTTGAACCAGTAGTTTAGAGGGCCAAAATGAAGGAAAGACGGTTCCAGAACTTACAGTGATGCATAATTATTTCACTGAAAGAGATGGGCCGTGAATACTTCTGTTGATTCTGCTTCAAGTGGAGCTCTCCTGAGGAATGTGATTTAGGGAGAGAGGAAATAACTGGAACAACTCTGTTGTCAAGCACAGACACCTCATTTCTTTATTGTGTCTGGTATTATTCTAAGAGATATTTGTGTGACCACCAAAGGAGATATCAAACAGCCCAGGGTATATTTAGACTTGAGTCAACTTACTGTGTTTATGTGTATGGTAATCTGTATTTTATTTTCATACTAAAATCCATATAGTTTGAAAAACATTGAATTTTTTTAATATAAATGTTTGACCTCTGCAAATAGTAAACATTCATCTTAAGACATAAGTGCTGATCCACGTGTTGAGCTCCCTAAAAGAAATTGGAGGATCCAGAACAGGGGTTAACTGGGACTTTACAATAGAATCTGCGGGGGTGCTTTATAAAATAGGAATGTCTGCACAGTATCACAAATGCATTGATTCCCTGGGAGTGGAACTCACGGGCCAGTAAATTGAAAAATTCTCCAGCTGATTGCAAGGTGTAGTCAGGGCAGAGAATTACCAGGCAAAAGCCTGAAAACTTTGCAACGCTTCACTTTTACTCTATAGTTGTTGCTTTTCAAAGGGAGTAACAGAAATCCCGACTGCCCATAGTTAGGCATTAAAAATGCACAGTCTTCGGAACAGAAGTTGGGATACTGTTTACGTGCTCAGGCTTTGACTCAAGACAGACCAAAGTCCCCTTTCCTGCAGCACGACTTAGCTTC
Source organism: Equus przewalskii (assembly GCF_037783145.1). Classification (NCBI taxonomy): domain Eukaryota; kingdom Metazoa; phylum Chordata; class Mammalia; order Perissodactyla; family Equidae; genus Equus; species Equus przewalskii. The sequence goes on along the minus strand of NC_091837.1, from coordinate 87,834,201 downwards.
TCATCTCTAATCTCTCCGACAGGCCACACGCCTCTCACCCACTCCATTCTGTTTTCTCCCCTGTAACTAGAATGCTCTTTTAAAAATGTGAATATCGTTACAAATCACATCCCTCTAAACTTCAAATTCTGCAGTCTCTCTCTATTGCTCTTCCAAGACAACAGGTTTAACCTGAGCTACCACTTTTCTTCATACAACCTGAGCTCACTGTCCAGCCTCACCTTTCCTCCAGCCACACGACCCTTCTTTCCATTTCTCAAATTCAGTGACACTCCTTCCTATCCCAGGGTCTTCAAAAATGCTGTCTTCCTAACTATTGCTTTTTTGTGTACCGAACTTGTCAAGTGTCGCTTCCTGTGGGAAGTCTTCACGCAACCTCTACATTTCATGGGACTTTACACAATTCACAATTGTCTACTTACTCGAATGATACAAACCTACTTTCCTCCTGCCACCTAAGTCTCATGAGTGCAGTGGGCATGCTCCTTTTGATTTGGCTTCCCCTCAGCGCTTAGACACAGGGCCACACCCACAGTAGGCATGTGAATGGATAAAAATTCCTCGCATTACACATGATAATGCATAGAAAGTGCTTAGAAGTGTAGAAACTCACGGGCTTCATCTAGCATGATTTGTTAAGCACAATGCAGTATATTCTACATATGACGTGAAAATCTCTGTAAAAATATGAAATATACAGAATTTGTACACCAATTAACAATTATTCATATTCTGGGCTGTCAAAAATAAATAGCATAGATAGTAGAAACTTTTATTTGTAATGGTATTTGTGAAAGATTGTTGGAAATCCTATGGAAACAAACACAAAATCACAAATTAAAAATAAGCTTTATTTGGGTCTTAAGGAAAGAAAGACTAGAAGAGGAATGAGATGTACCACACTATGCTTATCTGAACTCTCCAAGTTTCTAATATAACAGAAGTTTTAAAAAAAAAAAAAAAATCTAGAATAACTATGATTTAAATCATGGCAAAGAGTTAAGGTCTCAACCAGAAAGACTGCAAAAAGAGGTGCATGAAGTTAAAAAGAGTATTTTGCTGTGAACAGCCCTGGGATCTTCCCTTTCTCAGTGCTGAGTCTGATGAATTGCAACTGCTGTCTTCAAAGGCATATAGTGTCATGACACATAGTTGTTTCAGTTTTACTTGAGCCAAAACTGGTAGTTTCTTACCATGCATGATTTAAGACAAACCAACTACCCTCAAATAAATAGCAGTCAAATGATTTAAATACATTAACATTTAGGATCTTTAAAAAAAATACCTCTAATGGGAGTGTAACAGATAAAAATGGAAAGAGTTGCAACAGCCTCCTGCTTTGACTGGCCAACACCAGATAAACTCATGGTCCAATAATTTTTTCTCTATGTGGCTATAACAGATGATAAATTAATATGATGGGGATGACTACTACTGGCCAACGGCTTAACTTAGCCATTGCTCAGCTCCCACCTCAGTTCCTTGTTTGAAGGAGACAAAGATCAAGCATCACCCAAACAATCAAGGTACACTCCATTCACAGCGGCTGAATTTTTTATGATGTTTATTTTTTTCTTCATTCTGCCATTTGATACTTGGGGGGGGGGCCTTTATCCCCCAAGTTTGCCATTTCAGGAGTAGGAATTTACGATCCACTGGTTCACTCTTTCCTAAGCTTGCCATCTCAGAACTGGTGCTTATTTCTTAATTCCTCAGTGGCTTTTACTCTGGATCTTACTATTGCATACAGATTTCTTGGAGGTACAAGGCTTTTATATCCAAAATAATTCCCCCAATAAAAGAAATATTCTTTGGTGAGATTTACTTTTGTTGTGTTGGGCTGTAAGGTTCTGTGCTTGATATAACAAAATAAGATAAAACTAATTTTTAGTCATGATATCTGTGAAATTCTACAGGGGTTGACTAAAGATGAAAAAAATGTATTTATATGAGCAGAAAATTCTGATGTAAAAATGGAGTCCATTTTTTGCTGCAAAGATGATGGCTACTTGTCATCACATGTGGAACACAAGTAGAACAAGGTGCTAGACAGCATTGTCAGTAATGTGTCAGCATTCAGATAAACCTGCCTTCATGTCTTCAGTGAATTCATGTTTTTATATTCTAATAACTAAAGATGCTGGCTAAATGCTGTGGGTTGCCTCAGATGTATTATTTTAGAGCAGCGACCTCTTCTCATCAGTGTCCAGATATCAACCAGAGAAAGGATGAGAGAAAAAGTGAGTTATTCTAGTATCACCTTTCTGGTTGACCCAGATATGTGTTCTCAGTTATATTTGTTGAGTAAATGAATCAATTGACCTATCAGCTTGAACAGAAACTTTCTTCAGGCAAAACTACCTCGTGAAGAATATTATTTTTTGTTTCTGGAGGAAAATATTACACTGTAGAGCTTATGTGATTTAAAAAAATCAATGGTCAGTGACTCTTAAAATATATTATTCAATGTCAACAATAATAAACATATTTTTTAAACAACAATAATAAACATCTATATGCATACTCACACATAATCACACAAATACATAAATTTGGATTGTATGACAGGTTAATTCTTTTGTTTATGTTTCCTTCTTATTGGAATATATTGTCTAACTGACTGTTGATGTGTTTCAAATCACAGTAAATTTAGGGCATGTCGAAAGGGCAGAGGAACTTACTTGAAAGGGCTACCAATGGCCAAATATGAGCCAATTTGAGCAAAAATGTTACTAACGGATTATATCCCATAGAATTGAACAAGAAACCATGAGAGCATACTAATATAAACAAGCAACTTAATAAATAAACAAAAAAGGAGTCCTTTGTTGTAGGATAATTCCAACTAACAAATGTGTAAGGAATGATAAAAATAGAAAAGTCACTTTTGGGCATCAGACAAGTAATAATTGTTTCAGACAAGAATCATCAGTGAATGCTAAAATGAGCACACTAATGCAAGACAAAAAGCAGGATATTTATATGGTCCCAAAGAATCCCCTCAGAATATACTTGTTTATTACAAGAAATATAGATAAACTCACAGTAGAGAAACATAGCAGACAACACCCTCACCAAGTGATTAAAGTTAACATCACCATTAACTGAACAAACAAATCAACATGACATGCCTCCTGATATGATGCGCTGAAATGGACACATTCTTGCTTTGTGATTTTATTTCCAAAACTGTGTAACATGAATTGAATCATAAGGAAACATCATACAACCCAAATGCAGGGGCATATTTTTCCAAATAACTGGGCCAGTGCTCTTCAAAACTCTCAAGGACTTAAAAGACAAAGCCTGAGGAGCTATTACAGATTAAAAGCCACCAAAGAGACATGAAAGCTAAACGCAATGCATGATACTAGTTCTGACCCTGGACCAGAAAAGGAACATAACTGAAAATTGGCAAAATTTGAATAAGTCCTGCATCTTAATTAATAACATTTATGAAGTTATCATTTTATAAGATGTAATATTTGGTACATCTGATGAAATTTATAGGACAATTCTCTGTAATGTGTTTGAAATTTTGCATAAATTTGAAATAATTTCGAAATTAAAAGTTAAAGATGTTTTGTGGGTTTTTTAGGAAGATTAGCCCTGAGCTAACTGCTGCCAATCCTCCTCTTTTTGCTGAGGAAGACTGGCCCTGAGCAACATCCGTGCCCATCTTCCTCTACTTTATATGTGGGACGCCTACCACAGCATGGCGTGCCAAGCGGTGCCGTGTCCACACCTAGGATCTAAACCGGCGAACCCCAGGCCGTCTAAGTGGAACGTGCACACTTAACCACGGTGCCACTGTGCCGGCCCCTAAAAATGTGTTTTCAAAGATACAACAATAAGAAAATTTGTTTTAAAAATAGGCAGAAGATCTGAATAGACACTTCACCAAAGAAGATATATAGTGTATGAAAATATTCTCAACATCATTTGTCAGTAGAGAATTTCAAGTTAAAACAACAGTGAGATGCCACTACATAGCTATTTGGATAAAACTCAAGAAGCCAATAACCGCAACTGCTGGAAAGATATGGTGAAACAGATAGTGATGCATTGCTTAACAATGGGGCTATGTTTTGAGAAATGCATCGTTAGGCAATTTCATCATTGTGGGAACATCACAGAGTGTACCTACACAAACCTAGATGGTACAGTCTGCCACACACCTAGGCTATATAGTACTAATCTTATGAGACCACCATCGTATATGCAGTCCGCGGGTGACTGAGACATCATTATGAAGAGCATGACTGTATTCTCATACATTGCTGATGCGAATGTAAACTGGTACAGACATTTTGGAAGACAGTTTAGCAGTTTCTCACAAAATCAAACAGTTATTTACCCAAGTGATCTGAAAACTCATGCCCACGCAAAAGCCTGCATGCAAATGTTTATAGCAGCCTTATTTAGAATTACCATTAACTGCAATCACCCAAGATAACCTTCAAAAGGTAAATGGAAAAACTGTGGTATCCATGTAGTGGATTATTATTCAGAAATTTTTTAAATGAGCTACAAAGCCATTAAAAAGCTACATACTGCATGACTGCAATTGTATGACATTCTGGACAAGGCAAAACTATAGAGACAGAAAAAAGATCAGTGGTTGCCAGGTGTTTGGGTGGTGAGCGATGGAATAACACATCTGGCAATAGATGGTTTGGTTCTCACTTCAGAAATGTATCATTAAGGCAGTTTATTTTCTATATGAACTAAAGCATTGTACTAACTTCCAAAAGCTGTCTAAGTACAATGAGAAAGAATGGTCTATTAAAATTCAAGAATAAAATCCTAGCTAGTGATATGGTGTGGAAGATAAGATGTGTTGGTTTGTTGAACTCCATTGAAAGAAAAGATGTAAAAGGATACAGGCAGTGGATGGATAAGGATACATACCAAATTCTACCCTGTTCTTTTCTGCTATCTAAATCTACATGGCGTAAAAGTGGTGTGGAGATGCAGATTTGGGCTGGCATGTTCAGAAATGTCAGAGGGTCTCTTCAGACTTAGGATGCTTGCTGTAAGTGAGAGGACAAAACATATTGCCACAACAGGGGTAGGGTACCAAAAATTGATGGTGAGGATATATGGAATTTTAAATTAACCTTGTCACATGACTTAAGATTGGTTGGTCATGCTCTTCATCTTTCATGATATCCAGAGACCTGATCAACAGTCGGCAAAATTTTACAGAATTGTACACATTGAATATGAAAATATACAGTAGTGAAAACCAACCCATTAGACTAAGTAACAAAAACCTATCTCGAGTATAAAAATAGTCATAAATCAAAACGGAAAAAAATATCTGTGGTTTTCTTCACTTGGAATAAACAAGAATCCAAAATAATTTCTGTATCAAGTATTTAAAATTAAACAAACTAGATTTTATGTCTACCAAATTTCCCATTTCTCTACTGCAAACAGACATGGATTTAAATTCCAGCTTCACTGCATACTATCTATGCAACCACAGGAAAATTATTTAAGTTATCTAAGAATTATACTTCTACCTTTGTACAACAAGGATACTACTACTTGCTACTTTATAGATTTGCTTTTAAGATTTAGGTAATGCATGTAACACACAGAAAAGAGTCTAACCATAATAACTATACAAAAATGTAATTTATTTATTGTTTATTAATTTACTGATTATTTATACTTTTGGATCTCCAAATTATGATATTGAGTCAGTTAATGAGAACTATATAGCTAGGAAAAATGTAATAGATATCTAGTAAAATTCTGCTGTATTTTCAATCAATAAGATTTTTTAAAGTTAATGTTTTAATATATTCTAAAAAGTTTCCACATAAACTCTTACAATACATGTCAATAATGCATAACTTATGCACCAATACACATCTAAAGTACTATACACAGTGCCTGACACATAATAGTTTGTCAATAATTGGTAGTTAGATAATGATGATGACGATGATGAGAGATGGATATGAGGAGGAAGAGGACAGGAAAAGGAACCAGATAACATATTTCCCCAGTTATACACATTCTCATCCAACAAGCTAATAAGGAAATATGAGAGTCATTATAGATGGTGAAACAAGCACAAACTGGTGAAAAAAATTTAATTCTGGGAAATACTTTTCAAGGTGAATACTTTCTTGTGAAAGTCTTTAAAAACATGAGATTCTTAATTATTGAGGCTTTAACATAATTCTTTCCAGTCTTAGAGAGCCTTCTCAATGCTTTCTCTAACCTGGGGGTCAGTGCAAACATACGTGATTTCTGGGAGCATCAGCTAGGAGAGCTCTTTGCTCTACAACAGGTATCAAGTACTTAAGAAGTTTCATGTAAATACTGTACCGACATTAAAGAAATTGTCACCCTTTCGTCAGGAAAACATGTGCCTTCTGATGCTCAGTCAAGAATTAGAATGCCCATCCTACAGTGCAGAATTCTATTATTCTACCAACTCACACCACGTAAGTGGATAGCAAAGTGTTTACATTAATGATCCAAAACAGCTCATAATCCAAAGTATAACACTGATTTTAATTTTGAAAATGTAAAAATTTTAAATAGTGTTTATTACAGCAGAGTTATGAGTCCTGTGTTGTTTGGTCAGGTTTTATGTTCCTTCCACATCACTCTATTCTAAAAACTCTAAATTTAATATTGCACACATAAGAAGACAATCAGTCCAAATTAAGAACATACTGAGACTGTTATTTTACAAAAGTTTTAAAACTAAAATAAACTATGCCATACGTTGGACAAGATAAAATTAGAGAGTCCCTCTAATGGAAACAAAAATAAGTCTATTTTAACCATGACCAGTGCAGCATATACATCATCCAACATGCAGTGCTTACTATGATGTTATTTAGAAACAAACAAGGAAGGGAAGCCAAACACAAGCTGACTCCCGTTACTCAAAAGAAACAGGCAACGCAGATAACCTCTAACTCACATTTCCAAACTTCCAATTCCCAGGGCCTTAAGAAACCACCAGTGATCACATTGCTAAAAGGCAAGCATTTTTGAAATTTTATCTGACCAATTTTTAGCCCCAATATGAGTCTGCAAAGTTAATTGAATACTGAAAACAAGTGTTTGAAGAATTAGTCCAATTCCAATTACTTTATAATTAAAGTCTAAGAAAATATGATAAAATCAGTTCTTTTACTTTTAATTTCTATTACAAATAATGCAAATAATCATTTTAAATAAATTTTTCATATATCACTTTTCATGCTATTTTACTTACACCTATTTCAAGGATAACAATTAGTATGTTTGAAAATAAATCCAAATACACTGAAAATCTTTAAGCTGTAGAGTTGTAGGTTCTGAACAACAATGTCAAAAGTTTTAGGGCTATGACAATTAATTAATAATCTATTTCCACATTCTGGACTCTGGGCTGTAGTTTGGAAAATATTATATAACATTCTGAAACAACAACTACCTGAGAAACAAAGTAATTTGAAGAGCAAAGCAATAACCAATAGGAATGATCAAAATATTACTTTTAAAGTACCACTTACTTTTGACTGTGCAAAACTTTCATATTAGGTGCTGAATCTGAGAGGGGAAAAAAAGAGAGAAAATGGGAGAGAAAGAGGAGTAGAAAAGAACATGAAAGATCCCGAAAAGAAGAAGAGGTGGAGAAACACCAACTGCCTTCCTAGATTTGTCTTTCTCAGTACATTGGTGAAGCTCTGTGTTTGTTTCTTAAAACATGTGTTTTCAGAAATCCACATTTGAACACTGAGGACTTCTGACCTGTTCAAGGTGATGTAAACTCTCTCTCTCTGCTCCTCTCACTGAGCACAAATATAAACTCTGAAATAATATACAAGACAACCAAAGGAAAACTCAAAAAGGTGGGAAGACAAAGGCAAACTTGGTTAAGAACAAAGGACTAAAGGAGCAATATAGCAGCAGGTTATGATCTTATGATTTAATGAAGACCCACCTAACAGAAGAAGGAGACTCAGGTCTCTAACACCCATCCTAGCCACTGAAGACAACTCAACTATGCTCATTGGTCTGTGGGATCGAACAGGAGTCTTGTCAACAACACCAGGCAAACCCAACACCTCTGGCAAGAGGGATCAATAAACACCCTAGGACATACTCTCTCCTTTCCCCATTCCCCACTGAGACTTCCTTCCCAGGCCAAGAGATACTGGGAGGCTAGAGACACCAGCAAGGGGGATCTTGCCATGACAAGTGCCTGTCTGGGAAGCCCACTCCACATGTTGCAGGTAGAGGGGATTCTACAGCAAAAACCACTGACCAGGGAAACTCTCCCTTTCGGCCAGAAGGGATTTTTCCATCCACAGGCAAAAGGCACCCTCAACTGGGAAACTGCCTTTGGCCCCCATCTCATGTACCACCAGCAGGAACCAGTGGGAGCCCCAATGACACAAAATAAACCAAGCAGACCAAATTAGCATAACAAGGATTCTGAAAATTAATTATCATTAGAACCACAGCTGACAAAGGCAGGCCAGGACCTGCATACTAAACCTAAACAGGTGAATGCCTGCTAAAACATAAATTAATTAATTCAGTCAGTAAGACCTAGTGTATCCTAAGAGCCAAAATGTCCAAGATATAATTGAAAATCACCCGTTATACTAAGAACCAAGTGACTAGTTGAATGAGAAAAGATAATGTAAACTGATGTGAACATCAAGGTAAATCAGATGTTGGAGTTATCTGATGAGGATGATAAACTAATCCTAAAAATAATTCAGCAAGCAATAACAAATTCTTTTGAAACCAATGAAAAACTAGAAAATTTCAGCAAAGAAATTGAGTTATAAAAAAGAACTAAATTGAAATTGTAGACATGAAAAGTAAAATAAAGGAAATGAAAAGCAAAATTCACTGGATGGGCTCAATAGCAGAGTGGAAATAACAGAGCATATAATCAGTGAATTTAGAAATAGATCAATAGAATTCACCAATCTCAACAATAGGGAAAAGAGTGTAGACAAAAATTAACAGAGTTTCAGGTACCTGTGGGACAATAACAAAAGGTCCAACATTCATATCATTGGATGCTGAGAAGGAGAGGAGAAAACCACTGGGATTAAAGAGCATTTAAAGAAATAATGGCCGAAAGATTCCTGAATTTAGCAAAAGTCATACACTCACAGATTTAAGAAGCTAAGCAAACTCTGTATAAGATAAACCCAAAGAAATTCATGCCAAGACTCATCAAAATAAAACTTCTAAAAACTAAAGACAAAAAAAAAATCTAGAAACTAGCCAGAGAGCATTGACATATTACTGCTAGTGGAACACCAATTCCAATGACAGCAAATTTCTCATCTGAAATCATGCACCAGAGGAAGTGGCACAACAATTTTCAAGTGCTCAAAGAAAAGAACTGTCAACTGTGAATTCTATATCCAGTGAAACTACCCTTCAGGAATGAAGGGAAAATAAACACATTTTGTGATGAAGAAAAACAGAAAAAAAAATGTTACTAGCAGATCTACCCTTAAAAAATGGCTAAAGGAATTTCTTCAAACAGAAAGGATATGATAAAAAAAGAAAATTGATGCTTTAGGGTGCAAGAAAGAACAATGGAAAAGAAAAGCAATATAAGTAAATTTAATCCTCCTCATGAGTTTTCTAAATGAGCAGTGATCTTTGAAACAAAAATTATAACATCATCTGATACTAAGGATGTTATTTAAAAGTGGGGACGATACAGGAACCTAAGTGGAAGTAAGGTTTCCACACTTCATTCCAAGTGTTAAAACACTGACATCAGTTACATCTATGTCACAATACACATGTCTATTGTAATACCCAGAGTAATCACTAAAAAGCACCACTTACAGCATAAGCACATTTAGCCAAACCCTTAGTTATCAAGACCTCCATAACAATTCTAAGTCTTGTTCATCTGCCTAATATCTATAATTTCTTTGTGGTCCAAATGAAGCTCCCTTCCTTTCCAAAATCTTCTCTGGCCACCCCAGTGTTCGAAGATAAATGAAAATCTATAGTAGAGATAATTCATCCCACACATTTCAAACATACTGTATGATATTCTAAATTGTTACCTATTTTTTCATACATGCCCTATCTTCCCAACTCGTTTGGAAACATGAGTATTGTAAAAATATTTTTGTCATCTTTGTGAATCCTCAGCCCTTGTTAAATAAATGTTTAATAACCATTGAATGAATGGTTGCTAGTTCTTGAAAGGAACCTAAATATTATCTAATGAAAACACATTTCAAAGATGAGAAAACTGAGGCCACTGAATTATTTATAAGATCATAGAGTTTGAATACAAAAAGTAAATAATGCAAAATGTATAAGAGCTTAATAGTGGGATAGGATGATAGCAGGGTACAGAATGATGGTCCAATTACCCCTAATTGTGACAATAGCAGAGCCAGCAAAGGCTGGATATAAGATGCAGCTTTGGCATATGTCATGCCATCATAGGCTTAGAAGAGGTAGAAAGACTTGAATCATCAGATAAACATTACATGACAAAAAATGAAAAGAAGAGACAAGTACAAATTATAAAGTAGCCATTTCTTCTGTAACCAAGGTTAGCACAAACCCCATTACACAGTAAATGCTCTATACCTAAAGGATGTTGTAAAGATGAGATCATATTTTACATCTGAAAAGTATAATAAGTTCTCCAGCTTAGTTATGAATAAAATTAGAATAGCTTTATACATTTAAGTCCAATTATTAGGTAATGCATCGTATTATTCTTCAAAAGGCACAGTAATATTAATTTTATAAATGATTATTATCAAAGGAAAAGGATTTCCCTCTACCACATAAACTATCTGTATGAATGATGAGATGTAAATAGTGTAGATGGAAATATGATTTTAATCAAGTACCTATCACATCAAATTATTCAAGAAAGAGGCAATAAAAGAATGATGAGGACATAGAAACATTCATTTACATAAAAAAGTGATGATCAATACACAAAATAGACACAGACTAAGTGAAATATTTGCTGAATGCAAAAGGAATCACGGGAGCTCATATTTAATTCTTCTGAAGTTGGAGCGGATATAGATTTCCATTTTACTTCTGTTGAAGGACTGACCTAGAGCCTTTCTTATAAAAGATGCAGCTCAAAGAGCTCATGTTTCCAGTTTCATGATGTGTTAAAGAAGGATACAAATCAAAGGGAAACGAGAAAACCTCAGAGTGGAAACATCTACATATCTGCCTTTGGAAAATTACATAAATGGTAATTGTGGATTATATTTTGCATCACGTTTTCAGTTGAAATTAAGGGCAAATAATATGTTTTCTGAGAACTAGCAAATGATAATTTGAATATGAGACATAACATGATTTTTAATATTTTTAACCAAAAGCATTCTTTCTACATTTTTCACGCGCTTTGATCTCCAAAGCATGGAAAAGAATCAATGTGCTAAAATATAACCAGTAGGGGAAAAGAAAGATGACTCAAAGGCTTCCTCCTTCACCTGCACTACAGATATTTAAATAAAAGCCATCTGAATGATTCTTTGCAGAAAGTTAATTTTTATTTTTAAAAAACCATGGAGAGGGAATGACTAGCACAAGGATTTTAGATATCACTCACCTTCTAAACATGGAGTTTGTTACTATCTGACTTATTTTCCTTTGGGTAGATGTTTGTACCTGCTGAAGAAGTCTAAGGTAGGATAATGGTAGCTGCCCACTCCCACCAAACCAAGTTATGAGGAATGCTACCCTAAGACACAATTCTGCAAGATAGCCAGGCATTTACCAACCAAATACTTACTAGCAATTAAGTACAAAAGGTGGTCTTACAGCCTATCTGTAAACTGGATAAGTTTTAGGTTTCTATCCTTTTAACTGCTCTAGTCACCAGCTTACACTAATTACTCATTTAAGACAATCAACAAAATCCAGAGGCAAGTTTCTCTCACCCTAAGGCTACAGTCAGGCAATCACGTTCCTCTAGATTACTTGGCTGGAAACTGGGCCATTGAGCATTGTTCATACATGTTGAAGATAGAAGCCTTAGTCCCCATCCATGCATAGGTAGGAATGTCTTTAAAATATTTTTGCCAACTCACATGTTTAGAATTTTCTCATGTCACCAAGAAGAGCCCAATTCTGAAATTCATCGCACTAAGTAATAGGTCATCATTTTCAACAACAAAATCTCATTTCTGATATTCAATAAACAAAATGTCCTAGTTGATGCAAATACGTGGAACAAAACTGCTCAGAGTGGCCACTTCTTATGCATGTGCTTCCTGTTTAGAACCACCGTAAACTCTGGTTTCCTGATTAGAACCTGGGTAACAAACACGTAATTTCACACTCCATATGCTGAAGCATTTAAAGTAAACTACAACCATCATGACAGCATATTTTCTTGTTCTAAAAGTAACTTATGTGCAAGTTATAGAAAAACTTAAAACTACAAAACATTTAAAATTTTAAAAAAATTCTAAATCAGAATTGTCACTCTGCTCCCAGGCTTAAGGTGTAAACACTTTTAACATTTTGACCTTTGACAAATACACACATACACACACTCACACACACACACACACACACACACACACTGGTGCATTTTGGTTTACGCAAATACAAAAATACTGAGTGGCCATAGTTTTCACCATCCTATGCATAAGAGAGATCACATTAACATACAAGATTAAATGTCACTACCTTATGAGCACCACTTGTACAAGCAGGACTTTAAACCCTTGTTTTGAGGATTCCCTTGACTCCATTCCTTCTAGTGTCTCCGTTTTCATTGTTCTATTTTCTTGTCATTTGACTTAGACTATTAATTTTATTTCTGTCTGTTAATTCTCAATTCTAGAATGTATTTCCCACCACGGGGCTACTGTGGCCAACACCTGGTCTCAGAGTAGACTGATTCACTCATTCATTTACTAGTATGAAAAATATTTATTTAGTTCCTACTATGGTGAACACACCTTTCCAATTTCTGGGACTGCAGCAAAGAAAACAGAAAAACATCTATTGAGATTTGGGTGGAGGGGTTAACAATAAATAAAATAACTGAGTAAAAAAGATATGTTATCTAGTGACAAGTAATAGAAAAAAAAGCAAGGAAGAGTAATGCGAAGTGCTGAGATTAAGGGAATTGCAACTTCAAATAAGGTGACAATAGAAACTGAGTAAAATCTTAAGAAGTTGGGGAGTGCAAAATGCAAATGTCTTAGTATTAGGACAGAAAGTGCATGTGCAAAGACTCTGAATCCGAACTATGTGTGTTGCATTTAAGAAATAACAAATAGATGTGGCCAGCCTGCTGGCGTAGTGGTTAAGTTTGCTTGGGCTGCTTCAGCGGCCTGGGGTTGGCAGGTTTGGAATCCGGATGCAGATCTAGCACCACTTGTCAAGCCATGCTGTGGCAGCATCCCGCATAAAATAGAGAAAGATTGACACAGAGGTTAGCTCAGCAACAATCTTCCTCAAGCAAAAAGAGGAAGATTGGCAACAGATATTAGCTCAGGGGCAATCCTCCTCACAAAAACAACAACAATAAAGATATAGCAAAAAGGCACAAATAGTTGGAGCAAAATGAGCTGGGGATGAGTAGAGAAGGATGAGGTTGGAGATAATTGAGGTCTAGATTACACAGGACTTTGTCAGCCAGGGAGGACTTTGGCTTTTATCTAGATGAAATGGAGAGCCATTGGAGTGTTTTCATCAGAGAAGTGACTTCACCTGGTTTTACCTTAAGACGATCATTCTGGTTTCTGTGTTGAGAATATAAATACGGGAACAAAGGCAAAATACAGAAACTATTGAGCTAATCAAAGCAAGAAAAGATGATGACATAGACCAAAGTGGTGGGAAGTGAATGGATGAGGAATATAATTGAAGGTGCAACCAATCAGATTTACTAATGGATCAGGTGTATGATTTGAGAAAGGAAGGAACACATTTTATGCCCATGTTTTGGGGGTGATCTAAAGACTGAAGTTACCATTGACTGAAACTGGAAGACTCTGTTTAAGGTATGAGACTTTATGAGATTACCAAGAAAGGAAGGGAGTGAAGATAAAATAAGAAGTCCGCAGACTAACTCTTAAGGACCTCCAATGTTTAGAATCAGAGGAAAATCAAGAGAATGTACTGCTCTCTCCCCATACAAGCCTTTTCATTAATTCCCCAGAGCACAACTGAGATCAGTTTTAATGTGTTATGCAACTTTACTAAAAGCTTAATGATAACCGAATTCAAGTTGTAAACAAGAGATAAAACAGGAAGGGCTACACTACCTGATGGACCTACGTAACCCCTGGTGAAAAGCCAACCTCCTGGGCATGGTGGTTTCAAGGTTATTATTATCCAACATTCCACTCTCCTGTATGCAGGAGAATGCTCTTTTTCCCGTTGGGGGAAACATAAACATGTCCAGACACTCTGAAAATAAGGCCAAGGAGAAGATGAAACCAGAGGGAAAAATGAATTCCATCATTATGTCAGTCTAATGCTTAATTTCCAAGACCTCATTTCCTAAAATTCAAGATATGTGTCTGTTCACACAGATTAACAGTGGGAGTCTATTCTTGTTCATCCTCATCTATGGACCTTACTTCATGACCTACTTTTAGAATATGTGTTCAGAACACAATCAACCAGCATTAGTGTAAATAATAAGCCTAGGTTAAGAGGGTACAGTCTTGCTGTCTTCTGTTTCCCCATTTGAAATTTGGAAATAAAAGGAAAGAGAATGTCTTTGAGCATCAGCATTGCTCCATGTCCTTCTTATGTTGTCTTTAATATCTCCAGATGTAGGCATCACTTGTCCAGCCCCAACTAGTTCTTCCTCCAGCCTTCTATGAAGATGATGACTTGACTTCTGTCCTGCAGTCCTGTGGGCCTCAGCTGCTGATCCTCTGTAAACTGGATCACAAACATCTTCACAGGAAAATGCCTAACTTTGCAGCCATAAATTCATGCTTAGGAAAGACACTTTTCTCCAGGAGAAACATAGTCTTCAGAGGTACATCTGTGTATCCTCAAAAGGATCACTATTTTAGGAGGACCTTAGTAAAATTTCCTTTTATAGGCACAACCCTTCTCAATATTCACCATATACTTAACGTTTTATCTTTCCTCTTTCATTAGAAAAGAAAAAAAGATGAGATGACAAATTGATACTGTTAACGATTATTCTTGGTAAGTCAGATGAGACTTTTGCAAACCTTTTTAAAGAAGAAAAAAATGTCTATTGCAATAAATGACCATATATTGCTTGGAAAGTTGCTGTGAGAAATCACTTTTTAAAACTTGTGCCAGCTTACTGTTCAACATCACCTCTAAAGTGCATCCATTCATTAACTTAGGCCAGGCACTCCTCTCAGCACTAGAGAGAGTGCAACGAACAGTACAGACAAAGTCCTCCTCCTCTTCTAAGTGACATCCTAGTTGAGAGAAAAGTGCCCAGGAATCTGGCTCCAATGAAATAATAGCTGTCTGAGCAGAACTCATAATAGGCACTCACATGCCTGAAAATAGATGAAGACAGAAGTCTGTTAGTGTTTTGTTCTTGGCCCCACTGAGCTGAGGACGAAGTGAACAGTTGGACAGCATCCTCTCTACCTCCAGGGTGGTAGAGTCATAGTCTCCTCCTGTCTAGGAAGGGAACCAGAAACCTGCCAACAGCTGTACAGCTAGTGATCCATGTTCATGAGATTCTATTTTGTATCCCAGCCACTGGACCTCAGTGGGCAGAAAAGAGAAAATACCTGCCCATGGGTGCTCAGCTGTCAGAGAAGACTATAGACAGACTCCTAAAGGGAGAGATTCTGGTAGAAGACGGCAAATGAACATACACAGACCACAGGAGGATGGTGCCAGAATGGCACACACATGGTGATGACGTATTTGTCTCAGATTGAAGACATAGCAAAGACTCTGTCACCCACAAAGCTCTAATTAAGAAAATAACTGAGAAAGACTCTATCCAAATATCAAAAACTCAGAAAGGAAGCCTGAAATCACCAAGACAGAAAGCAGTGAAGAACTGTACTGGGTTGCATAAAAAAGGATGATATTCTATCTGGGAGTTAATATAAAGGCTAAATAAGGATTCTGATTTTTTTTAAAGAAAAGATATATTGCAAGTACATTCTCTTAATGTTTTGAAAGTATGTAAACTAAAATATCAGAGCAAAACTCAGATTTGGGGCCACAGAGAAAGGGAGGAAGTAAAAGTGTTTCAAAGTGTTCACAGGGAGGGGAAAAGAGCGTGGGGAAATGATCTTATTAGAAAGGAATCACCCTTCTAGGCTGAGAAGGAAGAGTGTGAAAATCATATTCATGTAAACAGTTATTTTCTTTCCAAATTATAGTAAAGAAATGCACGTATGATTACGGACACTGTAAAAGTGAAGGTACAGAGAAGTTGAAAGACCACACGATACATCATCCAAGCAGGAGTACCTCTGAGAGCAAAGGGTCTGTATTAATGATTCCCTGGGATGACAGCCTCCCGAAAGCTTAGAGGACGTGTGTGCAGTCTAACTTCTACTGCCGGATGCGGGGTGTTCTTCATACGATAGCCCCAGTTTCTCATTTATTCCAAAAGCATTATAAGTGATTCTTAATCATTTGTAGTCACTAATCATTAAGAGTCTGATAAAAGCCAGCAGACCCATCTCAAGTAAAACACACATATGCATCTATGATTTGTATTTTGCACATCATTTCATGGAGGTTGCAGGCACTTGAGGCCCATCCATGGATCCTTTATGAATCTAGGTTAAGAGACTCTGGTTGGGACAACTAATAAAGTTTATAAAATTACCATAAAAGACGAATTTATGAGAAGATATAGGGTCTGTGTGCAGGAGGAAATAATAAACCTGTTATCCCCAGGTTCCTTCAGGAGCTAATATACAAGGCTAAACAGAGTTCAACAAGTTTGATTCTGCACATATCAAATAATATGGTTAAATTGGCTTTTATATTTATGATAATATATTTAGAAAAGAGAAATTTTATCCCTCATGTAGTTAGGCTATTAACAGTTAAAGTCATTCATATGCTAAGCCAGATTTTAGAACTGGTATTCAAAGCTATAATCTTGACACTGAAGACAGATTTGAAGGGCAAATCTGGGAGGAAAAGAAAAACAACTAAGATAGTTTGCTTGATTTCCTAATGGGATAGACTTCCACTTGGCCAAAACCATGGTGCTCCCACCAGGAGGCAGATAAACATGTCCTCTCCAAGAGCTTTTATAATGGAGACCACAGGAAAGGGGTTGGTGCGCTACAGAACTGGTAGAAGAAACTACTGAGACAGTGCTCAGTTATGTGTGGCCACACGTAAGTATCAGAGAAATCAAATCAAGAGAGGAAAAGCAGAGTGGATGGCAGGAGTAATATGAGAGCATCCTGAAGGGCCCGTAAAGAGACCAGCCCCATAATGGGCTCAATCATCAGAATGATGGCCATGAATGAGTATCACTTCTCATTTGCAGGATTGCAAATCAGAGGTAAACAATCTGTAATTACTGTTAAGGTGCTATAGCTAGTGAGTGATTTATTGTTTATGTAAATTAGAGTGAATTCAAGACTATCTCAACAATAGCATTACCCCTAACTTACTTGCATTCCAATATACCTTAAGCTGGCAAGTATTTCAAAAACATAACCTAAAACACATTGAATGATGCTAAAGGCCTCTCACCTGGTAAGAACATGGAGGTGGAATGCCCGAATTCAATTCCTGACTCCTCAACTTAATAGCTGATTGATTCACCAAGATTATTGACATTTTAGCACTTTAGTTTTCTCATCAGGAGAATAGTGGTAATTATAAGATTTATCTAAAGGTTTCTCCAATAGTTAAGAATAGTAGTTATGCAAAGAACTGAACATAGTATCTGGCTTATAGAAGGCATTCAATAAATGTATTCTATTAACTTTTTATTATCACTATCAGTATTGGTTTTAGCAAGCCACACTGAGAAACTCTTACAAATATACTGCAAATGTTTATGAGTTATGGATTATTTCAGTGGTTTACTCAGCCTCCATCATGGGAATTTTTGTCAAAATCTAGATATATCTACAGGAGTCTATCACACCTATTGCCATCACCTAGATGTGATATGGCAGGAGAGGAAAAGGAGATAATCCCCCTCCTAAAGGATCAGGAAGAGTGAACCCTGTAGGTGGTCATATATAAGGGCAATATAGACTCAGTTCAGGAAAAGGCAAAGAGAGAACCTGAGCTCAATTTCAGGTCATGAATTGCACAAATATGCCAAGAGCTTGGAGAAAGTAGTAAAACTGCAACAATTCTAGGGTAGCAGGTATATTTATAGTAACATGAGCAAGCTTTCTTTATTCTAATAACCAATGAGCAAATAACTCTACCTAGTCAATGATACTGATCATCAGAAAGTACAATTATGAATATAGGCATGAAGAATTCTTGCGAATTTTCATGTAACACTCAGAAGTCATTCATCTTAAACTGAATTTTCTCACAAAAAATAGACTCCATCATATTTTCTTACTACAGGTGACCAAAAAATAGCAAGAGTTAGGCACTGTCAGCATTTATATCCCACTCTATAAACATCCGGTAAAGGGCTAATAATGTTAATAAATTGCTATATGAAAATACTGTTATGTTTAATCAATAGCAGACCATCTCAAATCACAGACCAGCCACAAAACTTACAGGTGAAGGACACTTTGTGGAACACAAGCAAAATCCCTTAGTTAATGCCTTAGACAAGTGAAATATTCCTTTATTAAGTAGAATTAAAAAGGGATAACCATACAAGGGTTTCAGGAGTATGAGGTCGAGAGTTGTGGAAAGACTGCACTGAGACGACCTATACTCACATTTGACTGATTCAAGTTATTTTTAAAGAAAGTTTGGTGACTCATCTGCCTTATGAAAATAGGAGAGCAAGAAACATTCTCTGCACAGTATGAAATTCCTCTGTCTTTCATATTTCTAATTCCAGGCAGCATGCCGTCTGCTCTGAAGAGCAAGAACACAAATGCCAAGCTTTAATCAGAGTGGTATGGCTGTGGGACTTTCAGATCATTTGCTCAAACCTAACAAAGTTATTCAGATTCCCATCAGAATATCAATGCCTGGACCTTTGCTCATGCTGCAAAGAGAAGGTTGCAAAACACTGAATATGAGTAGCAATTCTGGGTTAGCTTGATATTCTTCTTCTACGTTCAGAAAAAAATAGTAACAATTTCAGTCTAATTTAATTCTATAATGAAACTAGAAATTAGAATCCCTGTAGTGTTGAGCTAACCTTTCTCAAGTCAGGCTTCTTTTTTTTCCCTTTAACTGTATCTTAGTAACACTGATGGCCCAAGGCTATCTGAGGAATAGCAAAAAAAAAAAAAAAGAAAAGAAAAGAAAAAAGTCTATTAACAAGAGAAATAGTTTAAATTCTCTTGAACCTTAAAAAACTGCCTTTTAACAAGGATCTTTGTTTTTGAAAATGCTCAAGCACTAATTATTTTTAACCACAAAATATTTGATCATTTTATTCTGTAGCTATTCTTTGTGAAATGAGAGAGACACAAGCACCAGTTTATATTAAGGCTTGAGACTTCTGGTTCTCTACAGCGCTCAATTTTGAATCCTAATGCTATGGATTTTTTTTGGATGTATTTTGTCCCCTAAGACTTTATATCTCTCTACTCTCAGTGCAATAATTGGAGTTCCTATTGGAAAGGAATTTAAAGACTATTTTTCCCATTGTCAAAGAAAAATTGCATTGGACAAGTTAAACAGGCAACGAAGACTTTGTTTAAGACTATGGCAATAGAAGAGAGAGAATGAACTCAAAAACCCTCCTCCTTTTTGTTTTGGCAGAATTAAGTGGCAGGAAAGTGGAAAAGTCCTGGAGGAAGTTGGGGGAGGTTGGAAGACCATCTGTGCTTCTAACAGGCATTTATCAAAGTTAGGTTCCTACCTTCCCACAGAAACCGGATAGAGGGACACAACCCTTCTTGAAGATTAAATTTCAAAAGGATGCTCCCAGGTCCTTGAGAGAGACTCTCTCTCAACCTGTAAAATCCTGCAAAAGGCTCTTTAAAAATTTACATCTCAAAGGGGCAGAGAAGGAGTTTACAAGTGTAAGATTTCTCAAGTAAATGCTCTAAGAAAAGGGACATCAGGGGCATCTAGTCAGAAAGAAGCCTGTGTAAAGCTTAGTCAAGCTAAGAACTTTAAGGTCATCTTTATCACCACAGTCATTATAAGAGAAAAGACATTCTACTTCAGGTTAATATGCTCATTTCTAAGAGTGCTAAAACTTCCATTAGACCTGAGCAGGAGATGCTATCAGTCTGAAAGCTAACAAAGTAAGTCTCCAAATATTTCAGTCCTTGTTAGGAAATTCACATGTTGCATGCTTAAAATATTTATATAACCAAATTAAATAATGTATAAAATATGATATATTCTACTCTTTATCAACCTATAATGGATTGTGTCTGAAGTTTGATATTTTGTGTGTAGAATATCAAAACTATTTTATTTATAGTACCCTAGTTTAGGATTTGCCTTTACAATGAAATAGAATCCCCCGTTTAAAATTGCGTGATTCAATCTAAGTCCATTTTTATTCAGGTTCATCGTGTTGTTGTTATTTCTACTTAGTTATATACTGTTTACAACAGGAATGATACTTCTAACCAACGATACAATTTGAGTGTCCTATGTCATGAAAAACCATATTTAAGTTCCCTGTGACTTTTAAAAATTACTCTGATATACGATTTCTTCTGCTGGTCAAACAACAGGAAGCGTAGTTGAGAGCCTCTGTTGAGGTACAGTTTGCACCATCTTCTGGTGCATTCATCTTCGTTGAATACTGATTTAAAGAGCTTTAGGACTTTAAAACTTCTTACCAGGTCTATTTGATCACAACAGATATTTTAATAGATTTTTTCAAGGCCATTTTAATACTTAGATTTTTTAATGATTATTATCACATTTTTATTTAATTTAGTTTTTTATTATTATCCTGTTTTATAAATTAAAGAATTGGAGTAATTCATAATAGAAAATTAGCAAACCACTGTTTCCTTCTCATACGCTCTTCATTGAGGAGAAAAAATGTGGAACTAGAATTTGTCCCTATTCGGTATGTACAGTAGGCAGAATATCCCCCCAAGGGTGCCCGTGCCCTAATCGCAGAAACCTGTGAATATGTCACATTATAAGACAAAAGGGACTTTGCAGCTGTAATTAAAGTTATGGACATTAAGATAGAGAGCTTATCCTGTATAACCCAAGCAGGACCAATCTAATAACATAACCCTTTACAGACAGAATTTTCTCCAGCGGGAGAGAAGGTAAGAGACTTGAGGCAGGAGGAGGAGTCAGAGATAGTCAAAGTAGAACAGGGACTGGACCCTTCATGGCTGGAGGGGCCACCTGGAAAGCATGGGAAGTAATGTTGGCAGCCTCTAGGAGCAAAGTCTGCCCCACTATGACAGCCAGCAAGGAAACAGGAACCTCGGTCACATCAAGGGATGGAATTTAGCCTGAATGATTTTGCAAGCAGATTGTTCCCCAAGCCACCAAGAATGAACTCAGCCCTGCCAAAACCTTGATTTCAGTCTTATGAGACCTGGAGCCAAGGAAGCCACCCAACCACACTATGCTCAGATTTCTGATCCACAGAAATGAAGAAATAATGAATCAGTCTTGCTTCAAGCCAGCAAGTTTTTGGTCATTTGTTATGGCAATCATAGAAAGCTAATACAATATGTTTATATAATGTATTTCCATATCTTCTTCTTATCATACTTTACAAATGTAAAATCACAAAATCGACCATATTTTCCAAACTGTATTACATGACAGATACACCTGGCAAAGTTTCCAGTCTTCTGTCACCTCTGTTGACCTGTAAAAGAAGTGAATGAATTTGCCTAGGATGAAATGATAGGCAAGGTCATTAAAATCACATATGTATGCTTATTTTTAACTTTTGGTTCTTGGGTGACAGGTAATTTTATTCTTTCATGTTATATTAAAACAAAATTTCAAATAAGAAAACTGATAGAAGGTTTTATTTTTTTTTCCTTTTTAACCTCAAAGATAGTCATCTTTATTTCTTGAGTAACTTTATATGAGATTAATACCTCTGCATCCAACAGATGTGAATTTTATAAATATATTTGTATTTATCCTGGCAGCCTGCAGTCCCTCACAATCTCTGCCAAAACTTATGAGAAGAAACAGCAACTGAAACATGCTCTTGCCTTTAATTAACAAAGAATCAGAAATAGAGAATTTAAGTACCTTACACATCACTTAGGTTGACAATATCACAGTTTTAACTGAAAATGTAGATGTATATTAGTTTCTTGTAGCTGCTGTAACAAAGTACCAGAAACTGAATGGCTTAAAACAACAGAAATTTATTGTCTTACAGTTCTAGAATCTAGACGTATGAAAGCAAGTTGTCAGCAAGGCCATGCTCTCTCTGAAACCTAGGGGAATTCCTCCATGCCTCCTACCAGCTGTAGTGGCTTGCTGGTCATCTTTGGGGTTCCTTGAATTGTAGTTGTGTGACTCCAGTCTCTGCCTTCATCATTACATGGTGTGATGTGTGTCTTGGTCTTTACATGGCCATTTTCTTATCAGGAAACTAATAAGTCATATTGGAATAGAGGTCTACCTACTCTAGTACAACTTCATCTTAACTAATTGTTTCTACAATGACCCTATTTCCAAAGCAGGTCACATTCTGAGATGCTGATGATTAGGACTTCAACATATCTTTCTTGAGGAGGCACAATTCAACCCATAATGAGAAGTTACCATACATTTTAATATAGAGAGTTTTAAGAATTAAAAATTATTCTTGGATTTTGAGAGTTTAAACCAAGCTCTTATTATTATGATTTCTTCTCTTTTTCTAGGAAGGCCAGATAGGGCTCACTGTCCCTTTGTCTCTATTATGAGCCCCTCCTCCCCAACTGCACTTTGACCGGGCACCACTCACCAAAATTAGAAATACAAAACCAGTTACATTTGATCCAAAAAAATGAAATATTTAAGTGTGAATCTAAAAAAACAAGCAAAGTACATGTATGCTAAAAACTACATCGTCAAAGAAGCTTTAAATATATCAAGAGATGCGACATGTTCATGGACTGGAAAATCAACATAGTAAAGATGTCAATTCTCCCCAAATTTAGACAGGTTTAATGTAATTCCTATCAAAATCCCAGCAAATTTCTTTGTACGTACAGACAAGATTATTCCAAATTTTATATAGAAAGGCAAAAGAATTAGAATACCTAAAACAATTTTGAAAAATAAGAATCAAGTGAGAGAAATCAGTCTACCTGATTTCAAGACTTATCATAAGCTATAGTAATCCAGGCAGTGTGGTCCTGGTGGAGGGACAGACACATAGATCAATGGAACAGAATAGGTAACCTAGAAACAGACCCCCACCAGCATGCCCAACTGATTTGAGAAATGCGCAAAGCAATTCAGTTAAAGAAAGATAACCATTTCAACCAACAATGCTGGAGTAATCGGAAATCCATAGGAAAATAAACAAGCAAATAAACAAATAAACTTTGTCCTAAGTCTCACTACTTAGACGTAATTAACTCAAAATCAATCATGGATTCAAACGTAAAATGCAAAGCTATAAAACTTTTAGGGAAAGAAATAGGAGAAAATCTTCAGAGTTTAGTGTTAGGCAAATTTTCTTAGACTTAACACCAAAGCACAATTCATAAAAGGAAAAAAATTGATAAATTGGACTTCATAAAATTCAAACCTTTGATCTATGAAAGATCCCATTAAGAAGATGAAAAGACAAGATACAGACTGGAAAAAGTATTTGCAAACCACAAATCTGATAAGGGACTAGATTTAAAATATATAAATAACTCACAAAACTCAACAGCTAAAAAATTAACAATCTAATTCAAAAATAGGCCAAAGATATAAAGAGATGTTTAGTGAAAGAGTATATACAGATGCCAATTAGTTACATGAAAAAATATTCATCATTAGCCATCAGGGAAATGAAAATTAAAACCACAGTGAGATGTCACTGCACATCTGTCAGAATAGCTGAAATAAAAAATAGTGGCGCCATCAAAACGCTGGTTGGGAAGCATAGCAACGGGACCACTACAGTCTGGTGGTAGGAATATAAAATGGTACAGCTCCTCTGGAAAGTAGCTTGGCAATTTATCGAAACACTATACATGCAACTACAATACAACCTGGCAATTGCACTTCTGGGCATTTATCCCACAAATATGAAGACTTCAACTCACACAAAAACCTATACAAGAATGTTTATAGCAGCTTTATTCCCTGCAGCCAAAACTAGAAACAATCTAAATGTCCTTCATTGGGTGGTTAACCTATAGTACATCTGTACCATCGAATCTTACTCATCAAAAGAAAATGAGGAACTATGATACCCACAACAACCTGGATGGGTCCCCACAAAATTATGCTAAGTGAAAAAAAAGCCACTCCTAAGAAGTTACATATTGTATGATTCCACTTATACAACACCTTTAAATGATAAATTTATAGAAATGAACAATGATCTGGTAGTTGCCAGGGATTAAGGTTAGGGTGGGGGCAGGGGGTCAGTGTGACTATAAATGGGCAACGTGAGGGATCCTTGTGGTTATGGAAATATTCTCTATCTTGGCTAAATCAATGCCAGTGTCCTAGTTGTACTATTGTATTATAGTTCTGCAACTGTTGCCATTGGAAAAATTGGATAAAAGGTAAATAGAATATCTCTTGTTATTTCTTACGACCACATATGAATCTACAATCATCTCAAAATTTTAAAAAATACTTTTAAAAACCCATCCTTCCTCTTCTGTTATTCAGTAAATGCCGCCATGGCATGACTTGATGAGTGGTGTATAGGTCCGTGCCGGGGATCCCAAACTGTGAACCCCTGGCTGCCCAAGCGGAGCACGGGAACTTAACCACTATGCCACTGGCCCAGTCCCCTCTGCTGGAATTCTTAGTGTTACCTCTCACCTGGTGACCTCATGCTCAACCTCAATGCTCAACTGACTGAAAACTCTTCCCTAAATTTTTACTTCTTTGTCGTATTTTCATTATACATTTCTATTTGCTTCCTCCTTTAAACTATGAGCTCCTTGTCAGAAAGCTTTATCTTCAAATGACCAATGACAGCCATAGCACATGGTGATAGTACCCAGCAAATTTTAGTGACATTAATAACTGCCATTTTATATCATAATACAATTTATTTTATGGTAGCTTCTTTATCCCTAATCTTCACAAGAAATCAGCAAGATGGCTGTCTGCATTTCCATTTTCTAAGTGAGAAAGCTGGGGTCAAAAAGGTGAAGCAATTTATCTGAAGTCTCAGAGCTAGAAAGTACCAATCTGGAATCCATACTTTTAAAAGAAATAGGTTAAAAATCTTTAGATAAATCTAGTAAGAAGTTAAGCTTCCTTATATACCTATCATTAGATCACCTAGCCCCAGGTTGTAGTAATCCTCATTTCTTAGCCATGGTTAGAATGTCATGTCTTAAAGATACAATTAAATCACTGGAAGAGCAGAATTTGAATGAGACTTTACATTTTTTTCCACTTATAAAAGAATAAACGCAGTGTGGCAGTTTCATACAAAACTAAATGTAGTCTTACCATAGGAAGCAATTGTGCTCCTAGGTATTTAACCAACCAACTTTAAAATTTATATCTACCAAAAGGAAAATGCATGCCAAAAACTAGAAGCAACCAAGATCTTCTTAAACAGGTGAATGGATAAATAAACTATGGTGTATCCACACAACACACTACTATTCAGCCATACAAGTAAGTTCACTATCAAGCTTCAAAAAAATGCATGAAAATTCAATGCATATTTCTAAGGGAAAGATCTAATCTTAAAAGATCACATACTGTATGATTCCAATTATATGACATTCTGAAAAAGGAAACACTGTAAGACAGTAAAAAAATTCAGTGATTCCCAGCAGTTTCGGAAAGAGAAGAAAGGAAGGGTGAGCAGGTGAAACACTGGGGATTTTTAGGGTGGTGAAACTACTCTGTATTATAATGTAATGATGGATATACAACATTATGCATTTGTCAAAACCCACTGAACTTTACAGCACAGAGTGAATGTTAAAGTAGGCAAATTAAAAAAACAAATCATTTAGGAGGTGGAATGATCCCAGGAAGGAACACAGACTGACAGGGGACTCCAACTGTATTACAAATGTATGAAACAACTTCACTGAAGAAGGTGAGGGGAAAAGGTGTGACCAAAGTAACTCCAAAATGCGTGGAGTCTGTAAGACTAAAGGCAAAAGGAACCACACATAGTACTGTACTCTACTCGAAGTTACTTCCCATGGGAGTACTGGTTAACAAATCTGCTATCGCTATACCTGTATACTGGAATTGAACAATTAAGTAATAGATGGCAGATGATGGGAGCCAGGTTTCTCACTGTGAGAATGGGAATTTATAGATATGCAAGGTGAGGAAGATAGAACAGTCCATGTGGTAATATATTACAAGTGGAGACATCAATATGAACTCATATTTAGCTTAATATAGATACAGATAGTTACAAATAGAAATATCTATAAAATGTGTATATACATAGATTAGTATATATGCACATATATTTCCTTGCTGTGTCAGATGACAGGACCTAGAAGCAAAAATACCACAGGAGGAATGAGCACACCTAGCACCCAGTACTTGATTTCTAATACCATTCTCCAATAAAAGGAACAAGGGCTCCATGGAGAGATGGCTCCAGGCCTGGGGCAGAAAATATATTTGTGGATATATACACATACATGGATTAGTATATACATACATATTTCTGTGTTCTGTCAGCTGAGAAGCCCTAAAAGAAATGACAATATCGTAGTAACGAGTACAGCTGTTATGCAGACCTTGGTTTCTGAACCATTCTCCTATACAAAGAATCAGGTATCTATAGAGAAATGGCTGATGCCCAACTGTGGCAGGAAGCATAGAGGATGAACATGGAGTACCTTGTAACACCAGAAAGTCAGAGAGTGTTAAAAAATAAAAAGCTACACTGATGGGGGTTATGTCAAAGGGACACAGGAACCAACTGAAAGATCCCAATGACCAAAGCTAGAATAATTTGAGTAAGAAAATGAATACACTAGTTTTGGATTATAACACAAAGTATAAAATATCCATGAGTCCATGATACCGATACAAATAAATGATTAAATAAATGAATGGGGGAGTAGAAATAAATGTCCCTCGCAGAAGAATTCCAAATAATTTATGTGGATACTACACCCTCGAGGAGGTTGGCACATCAATCCACAATTCTTAAGTGTGGGCTGTTCTTAGTGACTTCCTTCTAAGAAGGACAGCATGGGTGGGAGCTGGAGAGGGGAGGGAGAAGGTAGCTTTACAGTGAAGAACCCTGGCAAGCACTACTTCAGCCAGGTGATCAAGGTCAGCATCAACAGTGACAAACCCTGTTGATAGTACATACCCTTGATATGAAGTGGTGAAAATGACACTTTCCCTCTGTAGGCTTCCTCTTCCACACCATAATCTCTGTCTAATCATGAAAACATCAGACAAATCCCAATAGAGGTGCATCCTACAGAATATCTGACCAGTACTCCTAAAACTGTCAATGCCATCACAAAACAAGAAAAGTCTGAGAAACCATCACAGCCAAGAGGAGCCTAAGGAGACATAACTACATGTAATGTGATATCCTAGACGGGATCATGGAAAAGAAAAAGACATTAGGTAAAACTAAGAAAACCTGAATAAAGTATAGACTTTAATACCAGATCATTAATTGTAACAAATGTACTGTACTAATATGTTAATAATAAGGGAATTTGGGTGTGGCAGATATGAGAGCTCTCTGTACTAACTGTTCTATTTTTCTGCAAATCTAAAACTGTTCTAAAAAATAAAGTCCATTAAAAAATAAACACAATGGTCAATTCAAAACTTAAACAAAACAAAAACCTAGTAAGTCAGTGCTTTGCGCCTACATGTGGCCTTCATTTCTCTAGTGCTTTATGCTGACAATAGACTGCTTAGCATCTCGGTGTGCGCCATATTGGTTGCCAGTGGTGTTGGATCAGGGGCTCAGCTGGTTCAGGGATTTAATTAACAGGTGTTGCTCTCCCGTTCTAGCTTTTGCGTAGGGTGCAAAATGACTCATTCCCAAGTGGGAAAGTAGAGATTTTCATATCTGAACTTTTTAGTATGAACTAGCATTTTACCTTGATAGAAAGTTTGCCAAATTTTTATATTTATAAAAGTTTTAGCTTAAGCATACGGTGGTCAGTATTTATTTTCCATATACATTTTGAGTAAATATTAGGGTGAAAGCATTTATCATCTACAGTGCATACACAATAAATTGCTTTTCTGAAGTAAATTTTTCACTCTTCCTCATCATCAAAAGATGTTTGCCACTCACAATTAACATATACCTTTTTGGTTTCTGCACACAAGTTACTAAGCAAGTATGGTCCCAATTATCTACTCATTTATAATTAATTTAACTCAAATTCTCACTTTAAGGTAGTCACGCTTGTGTTAAATGTGTAAATGCTGATTATTTAATATAGGAAAAGAAACTGTCAATTAAAAAAATGTCAAGAGGCAAAGCCATCCTTCAGGGAAAATTTTTAATTATGCTGCTTAGGTACAAAAAATCCCCTATTTATTATTTTCCCTTGCTTAAAAATATCTTCATCTACTAAAGTAGTCATCTTTTATTCAACAATTTCAATTTTCTTTCCTGATGATATCATTAAAATAATTCTATTTAACTTTGTGCTAGTTTTCTCAAGCCAGTAATCAGAATACAAAAAAAAGATCATAAGTATGTCTTGAGCATGTATAATTTTTTAAGTCAAGATTGCCTGTGTTCAATCTTACACGATATTTAAAAAGAGAGGAATGCTTTCTAAAGGCCTCAGAAATAAATGTTCTATTATCTGTTAAGCACACCAGATGATTTAGGAATGTTATTACAAAATAACCTCCCACATGTTTTGCTTTCTGACAGGCAGCCAATCACATATAAATTACAGAAATTCAGGCATCATAACCTCTTCAAGTCATTTCTGAAAAACACGTTTAACAATCTTTAAAAACTATATTAATAAAATGTATGTGTAGCACCTTAGAAAAATCAGAAAAGATAAATTAAATGAAAATAGGAAGTAACTGATTAAGAGAAAAAAAGTATTGTTAACTCAGTCCTCATCTGGTGCTTTTAAATTTCTCTTTCCAAGAAAATCTCTGCTGACAGTGCATTCTGACAAGGCATTTGCCTATTGCCAAGCCTGGGCGAGGAGCCAAGCAGCACAGGGAACGTCAGGTAGAGGGAGGCACAGCAGTGGGAACACCCCAACGGAGGGTGGTCAAGGCAGAGGTGACAATGGAGAGAGATGGGCAACACCATTCCAGAGGTTTGGAATTAGAACAAGTCACGGAGTCAGTAACAGGCAAAAGTCAGTCCTCAGAATTGGCTTTGAAGTAAAACTGTGAAACAAGCCACACCTACAGTTAAGAGCTCAGAAACCCATAGGTCCTGGAGATCAAGGTAAAGCTACAACTGCCACACATAGGAATACAAAAGACTGATACTGGAAAGCAGGGAAAAGTAAATCAGGAAATTCACAGGACCTGAAATGGAGGAGCAATGCAGAGGCCAGGCTGACTCAGAGCTCCCGTTTGCAGTCGGGAAGCCGACTCCAGGTCTCCTGCCAGCGTAAGAACCGTCCCACACCTTCTCCTTCAACAATCCCAGCCTTACAGGGCAAGCAGGCAAGTCCACAGCCAACCAGAGCAGAGGAAGAGCCTAAAAGCAAGCACATTTCAAAGCTTTCCCTACTAAGTGTTATCATAGAATTTGTAATTCCCTTCCTCACCCCACACAGCCAATTACAATACTCATGAAATAATGAAAAGCAATAGGACATACTGGAGTATATGAGGAAGCCATTTGGTTTAAAACTAATTTGATCTGACCTCACATTTCTACAAGAGCCTGACATGGCCTGCTGAGCATGCATTGTACATCTTCTGTAAACATTGATGGTGTCCCCAAGCTGAGAATAATGCCCTTAAAAATAGGGATGTTGTCTCTCCCCATATCAGCATTTCTTTAAGGATAAGCATTTCTTCCCAGAAACTAAAGATTAATTACTGACCTGTTTTATCTTGTTACCAGTGACCAGCTGACCACCGATGCTGTCCTCACCTTGTGACCACTGACATGCTGTGCTAAGCATTTCACGACAGTAGTAAAAGAGATAGTCCTGTCATATGTGATGTCTATTCTTTGTTCCAAGATAGTATATAACCACGCTCTGTGCCCCACTTCCTTGGAGAGCTTCCTTCTTTGGTGGAAAATTTCTCCTGGGCTATAGTGCTCAAACTGGCTCATATAATAAACTCACCCCAATTTTGACTTATATATTGACTATGGATTATTTGCGTTGACAATAAAATAGGCCTAAAAGGCTCAACCAGATCCCTCAGATTAAGCCAACTTCAGTGGGAATTCAGAGTCCAGTTCCTTTCTTCTCACATAAGTAAAAGTCTTCCTAAAATTAAGCTCCTGGAGAATGTAAAGCAATTTGTTCATGGTGCTCTCAGTACATCGTTTTTTAAATCTATAAACAAAATAAATTGAAAAATATTTTTTGACAAGAGCTGCTCATACAAGAGAACTAAAACAATTCAAATTGTCCAAAAAGTCATTGAAAATAACAAATCACAGGATGTCCTCTGTGTTGGGGCAAAAGTCTTCATTTTTTTTTCAGATTACATTTTCAATTTCTAATGAACTTGAGATGGAAGATGGGCATTGTTTGCCCTTCACAAGGATATATTTTCTTTGTCTTTAACGTGTGTTGTGAAATAAATGTGGTGAATGAGGGCTTACTGTGAGCCTTGAATTTTCGCAGGTCCTGGTGGCTGGGATGCTTGAGGGAGTCTAAGCTCTCTGCTGGCCTGGAACCCCGCACGGCCTCGGGGCACAGCATTCATCTGTGGTCTAATTTGTTTCCACTTTTCAGAAACAGTATAAAGTCATTCACTTTCCATTCCAAAGATTTAAATATCTGGTTTTCCATCTCATTGATGATGAGTTTACAGAAGCTGACAGAGAAAGGCTTTCGATGAAGTGTGCCTGCCCCACCCTCCTGGGGCTCACAGAGGATTCCGTAGACTTCTGGAGCCTTGCTCTACTTTTTCAGATTCTGTTTTGGATCAATTCATTATTTCAATAAACATCTATTGGCTGTCTGCTATACCCGGCACTATATTGGTGACTGTTCCCCAGAGGTGTTTTGAGGAGAAAATATGAGTTAATAGACAATGGCAATATAATGTGTAAATATTTTAAAAACGGTGTCATTAGAGTGGGGACTCTGGGAGCTCATTGACTTTTTGAGGGTTCCCAGAAAGCTTTCTGGAGGAAGTGATATCTAAGCTGAGGTTTAAATGTAAAAAGGAATTAGATACACAGATTTAAATGATGTGAGATGTGTTCCAGTCAGCTGAAATGTTCTGTAGCCTAGTCCAGCTAGAAGATAGAACAATACAAAGAATTTGAGATGAGAGTAAAGAAAAGGGGGTTCCAAATCATGAGGAACCATTTGACTAAGAGCAAAATTAAGTGAATAGGAAGAGAAAGAGGACCTCCTGAATAAGGGCATGCAAAAGGACCAGAAGTAAACCCAGGAGGGTTGTGGTAACTGAAGCTAAGGAAAGTGTGTTTCAAGGATGTGAGAAAATGATGAATAGCAGATATGAAAGGCTGATTACACGATAGGACATCAGCCAGACCCTAAGTAAAAATAGAACTCTGACCCACAACCTACAGCAACCAGCCCCGGAATCCAAACCACAGCATCTGATCAATAGACCCCATTTGGCCAAGACTTGATCAACAACTGAGAGCTTCCCTAATTTTTACCCTTACTTTCAACTTGCAACCAACCAGAGAAAGCCAAACACACACCCTTAACCAACCCCATAGGACACTCTGCTTCCAGCTAGTCTGCCTACAGCTTCTCCATACCCACAGCCTTCAAGACACACCTGAAGCTTCCCTTTTGTTTTCTCACTATAAAGGTTCTATTCTTCCCTGCCTGCCTTTGAGTCTCTGTCAAACACAAGCGATGGTGGGGGACCCTCTTGCTACAGGAAATTCTGAATAAATAGCCTTTGCTTGATCTCATTTGAGTGGTATTTATCTCCCCAAGTATAACCAATCTTTTTTTAAAAGGAACGTGATTTGGAGAGGGAAAAGAAAGAGCACAGAATCTGCCAAGATGATGGCAGGCAGCTCGATGATTACTGTCCAATGGCTTCTAATTTCTTTGACAATGGAGGGGGAGATTATTTTCTTAGGTCATCTCAAGAAGTAGGATGTCTGAAGCAAGTAAGAAGACTTAGTTTGCTGCTGGTTTATCACCAAGACTATGATCTAAATGTTGGAGTGCCTCAGGGCACCAGGAAGGGGGTCTCCAGACCTCTGCTTGCTTTAGTCTTGACTCTTTCCTCAGACAGCACAGCATAGCAATTAAGAGCTTGGACTTTACAGTCAGCCTGCATTCACAATCCCAGCTCTACCACTTACTAGCAATGTGTCTTTAAGAAGTCATTTTGTTTCCCTGCGCCTCAGTTTCCTTCACCTATAAAATGGAGATGATACTAGCACTAACTTTTGGGGTTGTTTTGACAATTAACTGCTTTTGTAAAAGCATGTAGAACAGTGTCTGGGACATATTAATTACCATATAAGTATTTCTTAAATAAATAAAATTATTCTCATGTCTTCGGAGGATTGCTAACTTCTATCTCCAGCCCAGATAAACCTTCTAAGTCCAAATCAGTACATCTAACTACCTAAGTGACTTCCTTTCTTGAATGTCTCCCAAGCAACTGTCACAGGACAAAAATCATAATTCTACATCTCTCTATGGATTATCTTATATTTGATAGAAATTATACAGTAATGGAGAAGAAAATTCGAATCACAAAGTTTCCATGAGAGCTTTTTCTCCATCTCCATAGGATGTTGCCCTCAGCTTCTCAAGCAGGGGTGATGAATAGGAGTGGAGGAAACTTCTATAGGGTGGGAGGAACGCTATGAGAAGTTCCCTGCGATTCATCAATTAGAAAGTGCATACATGTCCATGGGAATGTGTCCAGCTGTTGTGCTCACTGATAACAATGATGCAGCTCCAAGGCACCTCCCTGGGTTTTACAATTACTACTCTAAAGTTACACACCTGTGACATGATGGCATGTTCTCAGGGGACTGATTCCAACCAAGCCTTTCTACCTCCAGTAGCCTCAGTGGATTTACTATTCCTTCTAATCTACACTGTAGAAACAGACAACACAACAGGCTGCCCGTCATCCTGCATTCCTTTTCCCAGGAAATGGCACCACCAAAGCCCCAGACTGCCCATGCAGAGACCTGCCAATCTCTCCTGGAACTACTTTTTACTTTCACACTCACTTTTTCCAAGTGCTGTCAATTTGACTTTCTCCAAACTTTTCACTTTTTGCATGGTCAAAGCCACCACTGTGATCCAAGCCACCCCCATCTCCCCAATATCCTGCAGTAGCCCGCCAATATCCCAGGGTCCTGCCTTCAGACTCCTCCTCCAATTTTCTCCATTAGCAATGGATCAAAATACAATCTTTCTTCTCTGCTTAAAACCTTAAAGAACTTCCTGCTTCTCTTAGCATAAGGTACCATAATATCCTTAGCTTTTCCTAAATAATATCTTGCATGAACTGGTCCCTGATTTCCTCACCAGTCTCTTACTG
Organism: Equus przewalskii; assembly: GCF_037783145.1. Taxonomy (NCBI): domain Eukaryota; kingdom Metazoa; phylum Chordata; class Mammalia; order Perissodactyla; family Equidae; genus Equus; species Equus przewalskii. Next base: position 87,800,322 of record NC_091837.1, on the reverse strand, counting down.
AACCCTGTCCTCTCTCCCCAGACTTCAGGTATCTGGTCTTCTGTGAATTTCTTCTTCAAGGGCTTTGCATAAGTGGTCCTTCATTCCTGAACTGACCTCTACAACTTTGCCTAATTAACTCCTTCTAACATTTGAGTGTCAAATGAAATGACACTTTCACCAAGAAGATTTGCCCTTCATCTTTCTGCTTAACATGGCTTATGACACCTGCAGGAAAACAATTTATTGTGCCATTGTTGTCTGATGCCTGTTTCGTCTCCTTGACAATTAGCCTCATGAGAGCAACATCCAGCCCATACCTGGCGTTGGTTGAAAGCTTGTTGTATAAATGTGAGAGGGCTATGGAGAAAAAAGAAGGATTTGCACAGAGAGAGAATGATAGATTATATAACAACATTAACGGTCTGCTTTAGGTTTAGGACATAATTTAGGATGACATCGTACAGTGCAGCAGTTGAGACTGGAGGTGAAGGAGGGTTTTGTTGAGTATACAGGAACAACAGAGCAAGGTAGCTAAAAATATGTCAAAAATTATTCAAATTTATGAGATTTAAAAAGAATAGCTAAGAAATAAATTTTTTTCTGGTCTCATGCATATAAGACTTGGTAGTATAGGTAGATTCATAAATTTCATTTAGAAATTCTAAACTTGATCTCAACTTAGACCAGAGCAGAGCAAATTGTTGAAGGAAAGGGAATACTTTTTCTGTTTTGAAACTATATTTTAAGCATCTGTTGATTCATGGCAGAAACAAGTACAGTGAAATCAATAAGAAAATAAAAATTACTGGCAAAGAAAAGGATAATGATAATTAGATTATGTATTTACCTGCATAAAAGACCAAGTTGATTAATATAGCACATTACTAAAGTTGTGGATACAGACATCATTAATCCTTTTTTTCTCCTAAGTAGTATTTTTAGAAGAAATGAGCATAAATAGTATAATTCACTTCCAAAAAAATGCATGAAAACAATTTATTTATAAGACCTGGCTGGTTGATGCTAGATTAAAATTATATTAATTGCCTTTACCAATGAGGTAATGTTAGTTAAAAGGAGTTTTTTTAATATTTTATTTGATACTAAGAAAATGCTGAATTGGTTATCAAATTACCCGAGGCAGAGATAGTTAGAAACGAATTTTACAGGAAGAGCTGATAGATATTTCGCATTCATTTAAGAAGCTATAGGACAAGTAAACAATTATGCCAGATGTTTTGTGTCAGAGCAACTGCGTTTTGTTTTAGCTGAGCCCAGCAACTCTCACAGGGCATCCTGGGAGATGACATCTCGTGCAGGGCAATATATGAAATCAGGTGTTACGCACAGAGGGAGCACAATTTACTGCAAACAGCTTTAACAGTCTCAGCAAAATATTTGTTTCATGAAGAAAAAAAAGTTCAACTCATCTCTCCTTGCAAAAGAGAGTGTTAATAACTTCACAAGATAAATGTTTGCCTTTCTTTAGACTTTTGCCATCTTGTGCAGGCTTTGTGGGATTTATAAGTGGGATTTTAAAACAATTTTCTGCATCTTTGATGTCATAACCCTTAAGCCCCTCTCAAGGAATCACAGATCTAAGGATGTGGTGGCAGGGTTGGGAGGTTAGTAATGAAGATGGCCAATACATATGACGTTTTTAATTGTCAAAGAGCAGTGTGAATATTCAAGGAAATAATTCTGTAGATTTCCCTTTCCTGGCCTATTTCATTTTCACAGGACTGCTTCTATAATATTTCTTACTTCAATTTTAGGAAAATCTCAGAAAACTGACATCTATCCAGACTATGTAAGCACCTCAGGCAGTCGAGTTATCAAGCTGTTTACATGGCAACAGTAGCTGTCCAAATATCTCAAAAAAGCTATCATAAGTCATCATGTCATGCTGTAATTCTATTTTTTGTGAGGGCATATAGGCAGACATTAAGCAATCTGGCAAGAAAATCACAAAAGATAATCATGCATTTATGTTACTCAGTCTGGCTCAAAATTACAGCTGGCAGTAATACTGTAGCTCATTTGTGTAACACTTTTCTGGAACTCTCCAAATGCAGAAGCATACCAGAAGTAAAAAATATACCCACAAATTAATTGCCTAAATATTTTGAAGATTGGAAACTCATAGTCAAATGAGCAAGGAAAAGTTTTTTAAATTGTGTATTTTGAGTTAGTGACAATAATTTTATCTGTGTATCAATGCAATCTTTCTCCAAATAACCACTCGTCATAGTCTAAATGAGAAGGAATTTCTAAATTGATTCAGGAAAAATGAGGACATTGTTATATGTTTAAATTCATACTGTATTCTAATATATTATTTTTCCCTTTAGGAATTTACAGAAAATCACCAGGAAAAAAGGAATAGTCTAATGCTTAATGTGTCTGTGCAGCACAGAGGAAAAGTAGCAGTTCATAGACCTGATCTGTGTATGGGATGCTTACTGGGGAGGGTAATGGGTTGAGTTGTGTCTCCCAAAAAGATATGTTGAAGTCCTAACCCCTGTACTTGCGAATGTGACCTTATTTGGAAATAGGGTCTTTGATGATATAATCAAGCTAAGATGAGGTCATTAGGATGGGCCCTAACCCAATAACACCTGTGTCCTTATAAGAAGGAGAGAAGAGGGACTGGCCTGGTGGTGTCGTGGTTAAGTTCCCATGTTACGCTTTGGTGGCCCAGGGATCGCCAGTTCAGATCCTGGGCAGGGACCTACACACCGCTCATCAAGCCATGCTGTGGTGGCATCCCATATAGAAGAACTAGAAGGACTTACAATTAGGATATACAACTACATACTGGGGCTTTGGGGAGAAACAAAAAGAGGAAAATTGGCCACAGATGTTAGCTCAGGGCCAAGGTTCCTCACCAAAAAGCGTACCTTTAAAAAAAGGAGGGGAGAAGAGACACAAAGACACACACACATACACACAGAGGGAAGGCAGTGTGAGGCCACACAGAGAGAATGCTATGTGATAACCAGCAGAGAGACTGGAGTGATGCATCTGCAAACCAAGGAACACCAAGGGTTGACGGCAAGACCAGAACCTAAGAGAAAGAGAAGGAACAGATTCTGCCCTGGAGGCTTCAGAGAGACCACGGCCCTGCAGACCACTTGATTTCTGAACTTCTAGCCTCCAGGGCTGTGAGAGAATAGATTGTTGCTTTAAGCCACCTAGTTTGTGCTACTTTGCTATGGCAACCTTTAGAAACTAACACAGGATATGTCCTCAGAAGCAACACCTAAATGGAAGTTAGAGGGAGAAGAAACTCTGATGCAGTTACAGCAGGACCTCAGGTGATCTCACCAGAGACCCGGGAGCTGCAGTGGCCCTTCAGGGTTGCTCCCAATTGAGTCCATGGGCCAGGGCTTGGTTCCCAGTTGTGGCCATGGCCTGGGCCTTTGTCCCCCTGCACAGAGCACACACTGGATGTAGGTCACCCCAGGATGTAATCTTCCAGCCAGGGATGATGCCCAGACAGAGACTCGACTGTGACCCCCCAACAAGCCCGCTGCCAGGAGCTTAGGGAAGTGAGTGCCTCCATCTGGAAAGGAAGATCTGGACTGGCCACCACAATATTTACTACACCCTTGTGCACACATGTGAATATTTCTGTAGGACAGATTCCAAAATTACTAACATTGTTTGCTCAAAAATTGTGAGTATAAGTTTGATAGACATTGCCACGTTGCCCTCGCTGAAGTTAAACACCAATTTACTCTCCCATCACCAGCACATGAGAATGTCCATGTTCCCTCATCCACCCACGGCCAACCAGATGGATGAAATAGTGTATTTTATTTTAATTGATACTGCCAAATTATTAATACAGCGCAATATCTTTACAATGTAATTATTGACCACTTTTTGTTTCTTCTAAGTTTTATGCATATTTTTGCACATTTCTTATTGTGTTTAAATGATAGTAAAAATATATATTTTCAATTATTTGCAGGAGTATAAATGGTAAATATTTTTTAGCCCCATTTTTGGAGCGATTTTTATCTTTGTAAAATAATATCTTTATAATACTGGAAAGTTCAATATTTCTGTTTTCAAATCTCAATAGTTTATGTGTTTGTGTTTATTGCCTAGTATTGTCTTACATAAGATTATAAAAGCATTTGTGTATAATGTCAAAGTAATATCATTACATTTATCTTTTAATCATTTGGAATTTATTATTATGAATAATACCAGGTAGGGGTTCAACTTTTTATTCTAAATTGATCGTCAATTGTCCATATAATGCTACTTGTGCAGTGATTAGTTATACGATAAATTTTCACATATAGGTGTTTTACATTATTTTATTACTATAATTTTATAGTATACTATGATATCAAAAAAGTTTTTAATCCCTTAAACACTTCCTTGGCTTCATTTCTCTCTTATATACTTGCAGAGAAACTTCAGCTTGTTCAATTTTATTTCCAAAAAATTCACTGGGAATGTCATTGATTGTACTCCATTTTCAGATTAGCTTTGTGTTATTTGACATCGTCACAATCCTGATTCTTTCCATTCAGGAACTTCCTTGGTGGAACTGTATAGGTTTCTTCATAAAGGTCTTATTGATGCTTTTAATGTTTTCTTTGCTTCTTAATCTTTTAAAATTTATTCCTAGGCATTGGAGTCTTTGGTTCCCTGTTAAGACATGAGTTTTTGTTTTTCTTCATTACACTTATTGATTGTTATTTATCACTTGTGTATTAGCTAGTTGACTTTATTTCCAAACTCTTTTTCAAAATATTATTTATTGGAGATTTTCTAATATGGCTCAGGTTTTCCAGAGAGAAAAATAATGTCATCTGCTAATTATGACAATATAGTATCACTCTTACAATAATGATAATCACCCTTTTCCTATTTGACTTAGAATTATTCTAAAATTTAAAAATAAAATACCATGTCTCTTACAACATTTTGAGACATAAATTTTTTTCAAGGTAAGAAACTTTTCTCTCTTTCTCAGCTTAGGAAAAAATTTTGTTATTTTTGGCTCTTAGAATTTTTTTTTAGCTTCACAATAGGTCATGGAGAAGTCCAGCTCCAGACCAAAATCCTATATGTGATCCTTCAGACTCGACTCTAGGCAGTTTACCTGGCAGATCTCATAGTGGAGGCTGCCTTCCCTTGCCAGACGGTGCACAGACAATGCCTTGCAGTCTCTGGAGGGAATTTCAGTCAAGGACTCAGACCCCACCCTCCAGGCTAGCTGTGTTCTTGGGAATATTTACATTCAATGTCTATGCACTTCATTCAGAGATGGCCCTTGGCCAAGACCTTTCTCAGTTGTCTCTGCTAAGACCCCCTTATCAGGGGAGTTGAAGATACCATTCTCACTATGACTCAGAACTCAGCAATTTTCCTCTCCTAGTCTAGTCTTCCCCTCCCCCTTTTGCCAGGCCCTGGGTCCATAAAATGGCAGAGTCCTTCATTCAGGGTTCTCTTGGCAGTGAGACTCATTGTTTTAATGGACCACCTCGACACCTGGCAGCTCCGATGATCTCTCTCTCAGCTCTTGACAGTAATAGAGTTTATCAAATTCTCTTCATGGATCTTTGAAATGATAATATGATTCTTCTACATTAATCTGTTAACATAGTGAATTGCATTAATAGCTATCAGAATGCTGAATTACACTTGTACTCCTGGGAAAAATCTCAGTTGGTTACGGTGTATTCTTCTAATAGACAGGCAAGTAAGCTTTTTGTTGTTTTATTTAGGTTGTTGGCCTCTGTGTTTCTAAGTGAGACTGAACCATAGTATTTACTTTAGTTGGCGCTCTCTCTCTCCCTCTCTACACGATCTCCTTGTTTGGTTTTCATGTCATTCAGACCCTATGGATGTTTTCCTCAGTTCCATGCTCTGAAATAAGTGAAAAAGCCTGGTTATTAGCTCTAATATGCAGCTGTGTCAGGTGTTGAGGTAGAACTTAGATGTCTGAAGTGAGGATGGAATATTCACTTTTGTTTTGTTTTTCATTTTTACAAAATCTGAGCATCTTTGTGTTTTAAGCAGGGGTTTAAAAAAAACAATTTTTTTGATGGCTGGAACTTTGGACTTACTGTTTTCAATTTTTTCATTTACTGGATGTTATGTTAACATTGTTTCCGTCTCTTTTCCTCTTTTATCCTGAGAATACACAATGCCTTTTTTATTCATTTTTATTGTTTTCTCAGCATTTTGGTAATTGAATATTAGATTTCTATTTTTCCAATGTTCTTTCTTATACTAAAACATATATTTTAACTAATACTTTTGTATTGATGAGAATTTATCCCTATCCATCTCCATTTATAGATACACTTTTCTCAGCACCAAAAAGGTTTTATTAAAATCATATGGAATTTTCATTCCATATTTTTTTCTACTATGCTTTGGCTGTTTTAGAAATTGTTTAGAATTCAAAGCCACAGAGTATCAGCAATTACTTGCTTTGCATAAAGATTGTAAGTCTAGCTGCACCATTTTCTTTGCCAAGCACTCTTTCTTATAACCCATGATATCCTCTTTCTCTCACTCCTTTATGCTTGGCTGCATTCTTGTGATTTTCTGCTTTTGTTTTCAGGCAAAGTGGATAAGTGGGAGGTAAAATTTCAGATTCGATGCATATTTCTATTTTCTCATACAATTTAAATGACAATTTGCCTGAATACATCCTTGTAGATTGTCTATAAGCCTGACAAAAATTTGAAAACTGCATAATACAAAATGTAGGTGTGTATGGATATGGGCAATAGAAAGGCTCATGCATTGTCAGTGTGAAGTAGACTAGTGTAGCCATTTTGGAAAACTGTCTAGCATTAGTTAATCAAATTAATTATACAAATATATTATGACCCAGTAATTCCATTTCTAGATATATATAATAATGAAAATTGTGCATACATACAAATAGAGACATGTATGAGAAATTCCCTACAGTGTTATCTGTTGGAGTGGCCAATTAAAGGCAAATGCAGTTACACTAATAGGAGAGTAGACACTTTAAATACAGTGAGTATGCACAATAGAGTATCATAGAAGGAAAAGACAGAATGTACACATAATAAAAAATTTTAATTACATCCTACTTGGTAACATGCAAAAAAAAAAGAGAATGAAATATAAAATACAAAAAAATGCATATAAGAATTCCTAGTAACATACAGCCTACCAAGACTAAATCATGAAAAAACAGAAAATCTGTACAGTCCAATAATTAGAAAGATGAATTAATAATCAAAAACCTCCCACCAAGGAAAAGTCCAGGACCAGATGGCTTCACTAGTGAATTCTATGAAACATTTAAAGAATTAATGCCAATCCTTCTCAAACTCTTCCAAAATTTGAAAAGGAGAGAACACACCCAAACTCATTTTACGAGGTTAGCATCAGCCTGATACCAAAGCCAGATAAGTACCCTATGAGAAAAGAAAACTACAGACCAATATCACTGTTGAGTATAGATAGAAAAATTCTCAACAAAATATTAGAAAACTGAATTTAACTGGTACATTACAAGGATCATACACTATTATCAAGAGGATTTATCTGTGGGATGCAAAGATGGCTCAACATCCACCATCAATATGATACACCACATTAATAGAACAAAAGATAAAAATCGTATGATCAACTCAATAGATGCAGAAAACATATTTGACAAAATTCAACATCTGTTCATGACAAAAAAATAAAAAGAGCTGTCAACAAATTGGGTATAGAAGGAACATACTTGAACACATCAAAGGCCATATAAGACAAGGCCACAGCTAACATCACACTCAATGGTGAAAGGTTGAAAGCTTTTCCTCTAAGATCAGAAACAAACAAGGGTTCCCACTCTCACCATTCTTATTCAACAAAGTACTGGAATTCCTAGCCAGAGCAATCAGACAAGATAAATAAATAAAAGGCATCCAAAATGGAAAGCCAGAAGTAAAATTGTCTTTGTTTGCAGATGATATTACTTTATATATAAAAAAGTCTAAAAGTTCCACCAAAAAACCGCTAGAAGTAATCAATTCAGTACAATTGCAGGACACAAAAATCAACATAAAGAAATCAGTGGGATTTCTATACACTAAGAAAATATCTGAAAAAGAAATAAATAAAACAATCCCTTTCACGATGTCATCATAAAGAATAAAATTCCTAGGAATAAATTTAACCAAGGAGGTGAAAGATCTATACACTGAAAACTACAAGATTTTAATGAAAAAGAAAACAAAATGGAAGACACTGGCAAATGGAAAGAGATCCCATTTTCATGGATTGGAAGAATGTTGTTAACATGTCCATACTACCCAAACCATCTGTAGATTCAATGTAATCTTTATTAAACTTCCAATAGCATTCTTGCAGAAATAGAAAAAACTCCTAAAATTCATATGGAATCACAGAAGGCTCCAAATAGCCAAAGAAATCTTGAGAAAGATCAAAGCTGGAGGCATCATACTTCTTGATTTCAAACTATCTTACAAAGTTATAGTAATCAAAACAGTATGGTAGTGGATAAAAACAGACACATAGGCCAATGGAACAGAATCAAGAACCCAGAAATAAACCCCTGCATATACAGTCAAATAATATTTGATAAAGGAGCCAAGAACACTCAACGGGGAAAGGATTGTCACTTCAATAAATGGTGTTGGGAAAACTGGATAACCACATGTAGAAAAATATAATTGGACCCCTTTCTTACATCACTCACAAAAATTAACTCGAAATGGATCAAAGAAACATAAGACTTGAAACCATAAAACTCCTAAAAAAAAAACATAGGGGACGAGCTCCCTGACATCAGTCTTGGCAACAATTTTTTGGATATAACACCAAAAATACAGGCAACAAAAGCAAAAATAAACAAGTGGGACTACACCAAACTAAAAAGATTTTGAACAGCAAAATAATCAACAAAATGAAAAGGCACCCTATAGAATGGGAAAAATTTGCAAATCATAAATCTAAGGATTTAATATCCAAAATACGTAAAGAACTCATACAACTCAATTGCATTAAAAAACTCACAATTCAATTAGAATATGGGCAGGGGAACTGAATAAATATTTTTCCAAACACCAACAAATGGTGAACAGGTGCATAAAAAGATGCTCAAAATCACTAATCATCAAGGAAAGGTGAATAAAAACCACAATGAAATATCACCTCACACCTGTTAGGGAGTCTGTTATCAAAAAGAGATGAGTGTTGGCAAGGATGTGGAGAAAAGTGAACCCTTGTACATTGTTGGTGGGAATGTAAGTTGGCACAGTTCCTATGGAAACCAGTATGGCGGTTCCTCAAAAAAATTAAACATAGAACTACCATATGATCCAGCTATTCCACTTCTGAGTATACATAGGAAGGAAACGAAATCACTATCTTGAAAAGATAGCTGCACTCCCATGTTTATTGTAGTGTTATTCACAAGAGTTAAGATAGAAACAGCCTAAGTGTCTGTGAATAGATGAATAGATAAAGAAGAAAAGGATATGTGAGGATTATACATACATGCACACACACACACACACATATGCATACACACACAGGCATATACACATACTCATATATATACATACACACACACAGGAATATTATTCAGCCATGAGAAAGGAAATCCTGTAGTTTAAGACAATATGGATGGACCTTGAGGGCATTATGATGAGCAAAATAAGTCAGACAGAGAAAGGCAAATATTATATCATATCACTTATATGTGGAATCTAAAAAAGCCAGATTAGTAGAAACAGAAGTTAGAATGGTGGTTGCCAGGAGCTGGGGATGGGGAAATGAAGAGATGTTGGCCAAAGGGTACAAGCTTCCAGTTAGAAAATGAGTAAGTTCTAGGGATCTAATGCACAGCATGGTGATTATAGTTAACAATACAGTATTATACACTTGAAAGTTGCTAAAGGAATAAAACACAAACATCCTTACCACAAAAACATGGTAATTATGTGACATGATAGAGGCATTAGGTAATGTTACAGTGGTAATCATTTGTATCGAATCGACAAATTGAAATATAACATTGTGCAAATTTAAGATGCAGGATTATATCTCAGTAAAACAGGAAAATAATAAATGAGATTTCCAAACAAGTTCTTAGATGTTTGTCAATTCCATCCTTTAAATGTTTTATTATTAATATATTGCTTTTATTCTTTATTATCTTGTTCCTCCTGCTTATGTCACTTATAGGGACTTTAGAAGTATGTCCTTCATAGCAAAATCTTTGAAAAAGCAAAAGTTTTGAAAAACTATAAGTGATTACGAATTCTTAAAGTAAGCACAATGTCTCATTGTTTATTTGTCCTAATTTTCTTTAGGTGGTTTTTAGTCATCTGTTTCTGAAGGTTTGCCTAAATATCAGTAAACATTTTAAAGGGGAAGCTGGAGAGATGTAGAATAGAGAAGATATTCTTCATTTTATTTAGGCAACAAATATTTATTAATCAATAATATGCAAATAATGACAATAAACATTTATGCATATGGTTATTTCCCTTTGAAGACCTCATTATAAACAGGCATATGGAGAGAGGAAAGATAATCGTGACTAATTATTTTGGAATTAGGATGTGTGTTTAAAGAAACAATGCGTATGAGTAATTCTGAGATGAGCAGTTAGGAAAAATGTGACTACAATTTATCCCCATACTTTTAAAACTGCATTTATTCCTAATGCATTTTAAAATGAATGGTATGTAACAAGCAAGGACAGATACTAGCCAAACATGAATTATTTTCAAATATAACTTGCCAGTTACGCAAATAATTTTAAATCATTTATAAAACATACCAGTGAATATTAGACTTCACAAAAATTCACTTTTTTCTCCATGGCTATGCCATTAAATAGTAAAATAAAATTGGTCCCAACATTGTTTATGTCTTGAAAATGAAATATTTTTAAATGTTAAAACTAAAACAGAGTCAAAGGATAGAAGTGGCTGCATGGAGCTTTCAAGCTCTCAGAATCTTTGCAGGATAATCATTCTCTATAAAAACATTCTATCTAAAACAACCACCAAAACTACCCCATTTGTTCCCAATTTTCACCACCATTTTTTAATTTTCTCCACAAAATGTATCACAGCTGACATAATATACATGATGACCCAACACAGTGATTAAGGGTACCACGCAGAGCCTCATGGATCATCTGGATGTGCTTTGGCTTTTAGTGTAAGTGAAAGGGGAAGGATTGGAGGATTAAAGCAGAGAAATGAAGTGATCTGACTTACATTATAAAGGGATCACTGGAGTATCCATGGAGAATAGATGGCAGTGGGGCAAAGGCAGATGCAAGGAGACCACACAAAAAATGGACCAAGCAAGAGATGATGGTGACTTGCAGCATGGCAGCTCAGGAAGAAAGCAGTGGACTTCCATCTCCAACATCAGAAGTGAAGACAACAGCCTTCAGAGACAACACAGACTGCTCAGCCAGCTCCCACAAGTACAGAAGTTCATGTCCCTGTGACAAACCCTTAATATATGTAGCAGAGAAAAAGATGGAGAGAGGAAAAAATATATATACGTACATACATATACACATACATACATATATACATTTCCCAGTGGTTCTGCTTCTCTGATTGGAATCTGACTGATACAGGTAGTTAGGTAAGTAATATTCAAGCAAAATTTACAAAGTGAAATAAAGATAATCTAATCATTGACTTGATGGGAGTGAGGAGGTCTAAAGGAGATGGAAGAATTAAGCATGGCTGGCTTGGAGGACTGGATGGATGGTGGCGGCATTCACTGAGATTGATAATGTGAGACAAGCAGCAAATTTACATGGGGAAGCCCAGACCCCATTTGAATCTAATATTTGACTGAATATCCTGTAGTATCAAATACCTATTAGAGTATTGGGTAGAGAAACAAAGGGTGAGTTAGAAGATGAACATTCTGAGTTAAGAAGAGGAATAGGAGGAAACCGTGTCCAGGAGCAGAGCTGCAGAACTTGAAGGTGGAAGGAGGAGTGAACTGAGTCAGTTGCAGCGGAGGGTTTAAGTAAGGAAGAAACTGACAATGTCCTCTGCATTTAACAATTAGGAAATCATTAACAACCTTAGCTAGAGCAACTTACATTTTACATTTACATTTATTTTCTTGGCAATAGGTAATGAAAAACAGTCCCCAAAATGGACATCAATGTGTCTTATATGTGATTTTATGTGCATTACTTTTCTTCCCAAATAGATTTTATATATCTTAAAGGAATAAAAGTGCCTATGGTTCGGTATTTACCTTGGAGATCAGTATAATGCAAAAATACACACAATGCACTCAATCAATGTTTTTGACCTGACATGGTTTTGTAACCCTTGGCCTTTGCTTCTGCTCCACTGTAATGCTTTTGTTCTCATCTTGCTGCCTCTCATTTCCCACATTATACTCCTGACCCTTGATCTTATCTTTCTGTATTCGTAGGTTCTTCTCCAACTTTTAAACAATGACATTCAACACTGGATATTCCAATACTAATGGCTCTTCAAGATCTACTGATAGCTTCAAGAATATTTTTTTTACTAGCTATTCTTTCTTTTGTCCTCCAGAGTCATTTTATTTCACAAGTATTGGTAACACCTCCCCCTCCCCCAGTTCAAACCTCCCTTTAAGGATTATTAAAGTATAGACTCCCTTAAAATACGTTGATAAGCTTTAAAATATTTTTTCTTATGGAATTGGGAGCAACTATTATAATATTAAAAATAAAATAGCAAAATGACTATTTTAAGCATACACACTATAGACCAGAAACTGTTGCAAATATTTTATAGGTATTATCTCATTTACTCCTCATAAAAACTCTATGAGAATATTATTATCCCCAATTATAGATTAGCAAACTAAACAGAGAAGTTAAATAGACTTTCCCAAATCCACACAACTAGTAACAGTTGAAAAAAACATTGAGTAAAGTCTTTCGGACTTCAGGACCCCAAGATATACATTGATATGTATTTAATGTGTACATTAAGTAAGAGATGACCATTTTGGGATTCACGCAAATAACATGAATCACTCAAGAGCATGACTTATATGTCGCCAGTGAAATTTCTATTCCAGAAAAAGTTGACATTTTAGAAAGACAGCTGAATTTTCTATGTAGGCAACATTTTCTGAGATAAAGTAAGTTTGATCACAGTCTTGGTACTCTCATTAAAAAACACAGTCGTTTTAGAAGGTGAAATCTGAACAGTAACCAAAATTTTCTTTGTTACAAAATATCTCTCTCAAATTACGTACCCAAATTTTTGAAATTCTCAAGGTAATTACACAGTTGTGCTAGTAGATCAAAATCTGTCACACATGACAAAATGGTGTTTGAGTTTGGAGGGAATGGGAGAGAGGCAGGTACTTGGATGAAGGGCAGAGTGAATACGTACTCGGAAGGAAAACTGGTTAGAAAAGTAACAAAGGATGATAAAATTGCCTCCTGGAAAGTAAGAGAAAAGAAATGGAAATTTTCCCTGGGAAAATTGGAAAGGACAGACAACATCTGCCCACAGGTTTCAGAGAAAGCAAGAAACGCAAACACACAACTGCCAGGATTGCTGTCAACAGATGTATTCCAAGACCCAGAAAAGGGAACTGGGCCACATGACAATGACACAGGTGCTTTTTCCTGAGCCTGGCCTCAGTGCGGCCCCTCCCCATCAATCTGCTTTACAAGGTTACACAGCAATTGAAAATGTCTATGACTGATGAGTCACCCCAAGGAGGCCACAACCAGGAAGAGGGTCCACAAATAATCATTTGGTTGAAAGTCTAAAGATATGATCCTTTGGGCTAATCTATTGATAATTTATAAAATGAGTAGGATAACATGTTAAAGTATAATTCGTCCCTAACCCCTTGCTAGCTATTGTTTTAGTAAAAGATGATTTCCTCCATGTTGCTGAGGATATGGAAGTTTTGAATGATAAAGTAAGATAGGCTTTATTTTGGAAGACTGAAAAATGTTATTTGGGGATGGGGTAGAAACACTAATGCTATGCCAGAGGCTTCCATCAGCCAGGTATGACCATGTCTTGCTGAGGTAAAAAGCACTGGGAAAATGTGTTGCCATAAGCAAGAAGGATTAGAGTGGGTACAAATTTCTAAATCAAAACTTGGCCAAAAGGAAAATGAAAAACGTCTAGTATAGCAAACACCTTCTGCTTGTAAAGGAAACATCTTTGACCACAATGGGCCATTCCTTTCAGTCTACTGTGGAATCAGGAAGTGATCAAAGCAAAGCATAATTCCACAACACGGACAGTGAGAGGACACAGCTCCCCTGTGCCTCCCTCATTCCACAGGGAGCCGGGTCAGAACTTCACTGATAAATGCAGTCCTGTGTGTGAATAATGAGGTGAAGATGAGACCAGAGCTGGGCTCCCTGCATTTCATACCAATAGCCATGCAAGGGGATGTATCATCCTTTAAGCATCTTCCCTAATACCTTATGAGGAAATTTTTGCTATGCCATATTTCACATTTCTACGTTCATCTTTCTGAAACAAAGGTCTTACAGAATGCCCCATCCATAGCATACTACAACCTATAATTACCTTGATTCATACAACATTGTTATGGTCAATTAATGTCCAGCAAAAATGTTCTGTCTTTTATAGAGTAGAATTGCATTGAGAAGTAGCTTCTCAACCAGAAACTAGATTTAGCCACTAGGCGTGACCACATGATCGGACTTCTTTGAATGGAATGTGAGACACTTTCTGGTCTGGCCCAAAAAAGGTCCCACGCAGTACTGCTGTATGCTTTTCTCATTCTCTGGCTAGAATACATACACTCCCTGGTGTGAGCTTAGAAGCCATTTGTTGAAGATGGTAGAGTCCCCTACCACTGCCAGATGTCTGTGTAAAGAGGGCTGCCCTGCTGACCTTGTCAACCCTCCCAATATTTTAAGTAGACAAGAAATAAATTTCTACTGTGTTTAAGCCATTAATCACTTGGAAATCAATTTCTATTGGATTTGGTCCCCTAACTAATAGAAACACCTAGAACAACATGACATCCCAATGCTAGCAGACTACCTCTACGCTTTGATGTAAGTGGGAAGATTGCCGATCCCATTATGGTTTCATTTCTTTTTGATGAGGCCTCACCTGCTCAGTCACCAGCACAAGTAGTTAGAGATGATAATGCACTCAAGAAATTTAGAAGTGCTCAGGGGGGTCATTTCAGAAAAATTAAAATAGCCTAACGGATGAGCAGGTATTCTGCTCCTCCACTACCATAAAAGACAGTTATTAGAACCAGCGATTATCATTAAGGACAACTTTCTGACCCAGGGGAGTTGGTAAAAATCATCTGGGCTTCACTTGTAACTATCTGGCTTCCTGCACCCCAGTGACTTTTCAGAATGACCAATTAGCTCTGTGGGAAATGTAGCTGGAGAAAAAGATATAAGCATGACAGAAAAATTTGAGCGATACCTTTCATTTTCTTAAAGTTAAATGTCCCTTTTTCTTCCCAGCAATATCATGCCAGCCATTCAGTTTCAAAGGGAGAGAGGTGATTTCGTTGGCCCCTAAAACATGCACTTAGCCACAGGCACAGTGATGTATAATCACTCTGTCTGACAATGGCTTTTCTCTGTCATTCCCAAGCTCTTCCCTGTGTCCCCTTCACCCCATTCAAGTTTTTAATTTGCTTGTCATACAATCCCTCTAACCTCACCAATAAATGAAAAATATATAAAAAGCTCTCAGTGTGACAGAGCATCACTGTACACCAGAGCGCTCAAAATGGCTGTATTTCACTCAATTTCCAAAATCCCTGTTGCTATGGCTGCTGCTGATCACAAATTCTCTAATCCAGCCAAAGATGCTGCTTTCTATGATCCCCATGGTTGAGTTGTCAAAATACACGATCCCCTTTTTGAAATTTCCAGCATCTCCCCCAAAGTACTTTACCTTAGGCCTCCCTGCCACAAGTCTCAGCTGCTTCAAAGACTGACAACTTCCCCAAGAGGGTGTCTGCTTGATGAAATCATGTCTGCCTCAAAGTGTGGGCTCTGTGGCCTCTCTTTGCCTTGTTCTGTGCTGATATAGCAGTGGGAAGACTGATTCTAGAATCAGAAGTTGGGAGCTTAAAGGGATCTAATGAATCATATAGTACAACTCTCTCTGGGGCCTGGAGGGTAAGTGACTTGTTGAGGTCACCAGATTAAATAATGGAAAGTCAGATACATTAACCCAAGTCTCCCAGTTCCAGTCCTCACTCTTTCCTATGCTGTGTATGAGGATTGGTATTACGAAACCCCACATAGTCTAAAAGAGAGTAGGTCGAAGATCAGTTCTTTGCCTGCGCTGCTCTATTCCCAAGATTAATTAGGGAGTTCCTCATGTAGCTCTCATGTCAGTGATGATACACAGCTCACTTTATGCAGTTGAATTGGCAAATTTCTCCATAATTTAGCTTCCAGCTAGAAACGGAGGAAAGCCTCAGCACTGAACATTTCAGTGTGTCAACATCAATTTACCACTGGACAAGCACATGATCAACAATAAAGCAGGAGGAAATTTTATGGGAAGGAGATTTTTAAAAAATGTAAACTATGTATCTATTAGAACAGCCAAACTCCAAAAATACTACCACCACCAAATTGCTGGAGAGGATGTGGAGCAGCAAGAACCCCCATTCATTGCTGGTGGGAATGCAACATAGTACAACCATGTTGGAAGAGAGTTTGGTAGGTTCTTACAAAGTGAAACATGAGCTTACCATACATGATCCAGCAATCATGCTCCTAGATATTTACCCATAGGAGTTGAAAACTGTTCACACAAAAACCTGCACATGAATATTAATATCAGCTTTATTCATAATTGTCAAAAATTGGTGGCAACCAAGGTGTCCTTTAGTAGGTGAAGGGATAAACAAACCATGGTACACCCAGATAATAGAATATTATTCAATGATTTTAAAAAATGAGGCATCAAGCCACAAAGATACATGGAAGAACCTTAAGTATACATTGCTAAGTGAAAGAAGCCAGTCTGAAAAGGCTACATACTGTATGATTCTAACTATATGAAATTCTAGAAAAGGCAAAGTTACAGAGATAATAAAGAGATTAGTGGTTGCCATGGGTTCAGGGGGAGGAGAGGAGGGATGAATAAGTGGAACAAAGGTCATTTTTAGGGTAGTGAAATTATTCTCTATGATACTGTGACATTGGATACATGACACGAATTTGTCAAAACCCATAGAACTACACAACACAAAAAGTGAACCCTAATGTAAACTATAGACTTTAAATAATAACGACATATTAATATTGGTTCATCAATTATAACAAATATACCACATTCATACATGATGCTAATAATAGAGGAAACTATGTGCTGGAGAGAGGAGGTAAATGGAAATTCTTTCTGCTCAATTTTTCTATGAACATAAAACTGCTCTAAAAAATAAAAGCTACTTTTTAAAATATAAACAATGCATATTCAACAAGAAGAAAAGCATTACCATGTTGATACAGTTCTGGCTGACATAATCTTTCAACTGTAAATTCCCACAGTTCAATTCAAGTTAATGAGGCCATCCCTAAGCCTCCTGAATCACTTATGACTGGTTGATTCAACAAATATTATTTAAGCCTAAGTCACTGCCCTTGTGGTTATTGCATTCTAGTGATAATAGCATCACACACTTATGTATTGCTGACATACTTGTCAGACATTGTTCTAAATTCTTTGCATGTGTTAACTCATTTAATACTCACAACAAAACTACAAAGAATGAGATTATTAGTATCATCCTTATTCAGACATGAAAACTCAGGCTCGGAGAGCTAAGTAACTTGCCCGTGATTACACAGACAGAAAGGTGCTGAAAGAACTGAGCTCCAAACCCAAGCCACCTGCATCCAAAGTAAGTGCTCATAACCACTGCATCATAGCAGGTGAAACTAAGGCAAAACTTATGAATCTGACAAGTGATTACAGCTCTTCCAAGAAAGCCCAAAACTTAGTGGCAGAACTAAAGAAACAAAAATGAACAGAATAAAATTAGGAGCCTCAAGGAACTCAGTATCAACTAACAGTGTTAAACGCTTGGACCAGGAAGACAGAAGACCTAAAGGAGATCTTGGGAAGTCAGATCTCACAGAGGAGACTTCAGCTAAAAGATCCTTAAAGGCAGAACATGGAACAGAGAGGTACGAAAAGGCACTCACACTTGGAAACTGAAAATAGTCTGATAAACCCACCTGAGCATGAGGAAATGGTCCAAGATTAGGGCAGCCTTGGTCAGACCAGGGAAAACATTCTATGCCAGTGCTTCTCCAAGTGTGTTCCCCGGACCAGCAGCATCAACACCACCTGCAACTGTTTAGATGTGCAAATTCTCAGGCCCTATCTCAAATCTACTGAATCAGAAAGTGAGGATGGAACCCAGCAATCTCTAGTTTAAAAGCTCTGCCAGGTGATTCTGATGCACGCTAAATCTTGAGAACTACTGGTTTAAGCCATTCTCAAATGTTTGGACCTAAGTTCGTTAGCAGATGGAAAGCTACTGAAGGATTTTATGACAGGGAGAGACATTACAGGTGTAGCAAGCAAAATCCTTACTTGGTAGTCAAACGGAGTCCCAAGGTTGTTCTGAGGTGCTTTGAAAATATAAAAGATTTTAGGATCAACTGATTATTTGCATCTCCAATTTTCAAAAAACTGTCTCTCATGCTATTATTTACCAAAATAAAGAAAGGGACTTTTGGCCACAGCTCACACCTCACAGCATCCCCACTTCAGACATGAACACACAGATATACATTTCACTTACAAGAAATGCTCTGATATGAACCCAGAGAACATATTTGGGCTATGAAACCAGGAAATAAAGGCTTTGGGAGTCAATAAAGAGCCAAGTGTTTTGTTCCCTTTCTTTTCCTTTTGAACGCCCCATCTTAGAAGTGGCTGCTTGGGGGCTACATGCATGTATAACGAATCCATCCCCTTTTAAATCCCAGAGGACCACTGGTCTAGGACGCCAGGACTGGATTTGTGGGGAGAGGGGACTGTGTCATTCACCATGTTTCCTCTATTCCCTTGGGAGAAAGGCTCTTGTTTTTACTCCAGCTGGTTGAAGACTTAGGAATTTGGGGTCTTCAATAATTAATTTGCAACAAAAACATCACCTGACAAAACAAATCAGAGTATGAGTAAAATCTTACAAAAAAATTGGTTCGTGATAGAATATGGAAAAATGGAAATAATAAAATTATGAAAGGCGGAAATGACGATCATAAAATATTACCATGCTCTTGTTGGCAACTGTAACTCATGTGGAGGAGAATTAGACACTATCACTAGGGAAAGGATATATGAGCAAAATTTTGAGGAAACTATTGTTATCACTATCAAAAATCTGTTGCCATCTACGCTGTTCTTGTTCAGCCAACATCTTAGGAATCTACGGGAAACCCCAGTTTGAGATGACTATACAATTAGGTAGGTTGCTTCCCTGTATGGTCTATTCCATTTGTTTAGGACTTTTCAGTTTATAGGCCTAAAGGATTATGGGGAAATGGAAGCATTTATTTACTATAGAGTGATCCATAATAAAAATAAATCCATCACTTTGCTTTATGTGATTTCTAGGGCCACTAGAACTGAATTTGCTGTCTTACTGGTAAGTACCATGAACTTTCCACCCGTGCCTCCATGGCAGCATCTGTCTCGCACATGACATGCTCCAAGCCCCTCAGAGTCATTTTTCAAAGTCAGTTATTCAAAGTGCAGTAAACTTTAGAACAAATATTAATAATATTTCGTTCCCTTGCCTCTGGTCTGCCTACTAAAGAAACATCAATCCCACTTTCTCCTTTCCTACCTAGGGTTTGAAGAAACTATATACACACTTCACTGGTTTTCTACTTTAATAATTCCTTTCCCATGTGAATAACAAGTAAAATAATCTAACATCAAAATTAAGGAAGTGAGTGATCTACAATACTAACTACTACTTTTTAATCAACCATAAAATAGATATATTATGACAAAGCAAATATATGATTTTCTCTCAAAAAAATAGAGATTTTAGAACACTTCCTTGAAGTCTTTTCTGAATAAAATGCCCATTAGGATGTCTCTAAAAAGTAATGTGTAAATAACTTTAAATCAAATCACATTTATTTAGAGAGTTAACCAATTATGTGGCTATATCTGTCTTTGAGACAAAGTAACTCAAGATATACAATAAAACTTTTCTCCCAAACACTATTTTTCCCTTTTTTCTTGTTACAGAAAATCCAAAACTAATGCCTAACTCTCTTAGATTACTCTTTATTTTGTTAACACAATGAAAATTTGTAAGTCTTTCAATTTTAGAAATTCAGAGACAAATAAATCCAACTGATGAATTAAATTTTTGAAAATATAACTGAGAACAGCATTATTGTTTCTATCAGTTTTGTTGAATCAGTTCTCACTCATGTTGCATATGGACAAGAGCTTCCAAACTTGACTAACTTTTGAGTTCTATTGAATATACTTTTAAGAAAAGTTATAACATCATAGAACAGCACAGTTATAAAAATTATTAAGTTTACCAAATTCAACCTCTCACCAGAAACTCCATAGAATTTTCAATAAACTAACCAAAACTTCATTAGCTCTCACTGCACATTTTCTATTTAGTCTGATTTGGTAGAAAGTTCTTCCTTATATTGACCTCAAATCACTTAAATTTCATTCTGCATCATTTCTAGTTCACTTGGGAATAATAGTATACTTTTTAACAGTTTCATGTTTTCTTATTTTCTGCTCTGCCAACTAATGACTTTTTTTAATAGTTCTTAATATGCCAAAGTTTTAGGCCCTCTTGCATCCATGTCATTCACCTAAAAAGAAATCATATTTTTTAAATGCTATTTTTGAGAAATGAAAGTACATGATTTTCCCTGTACATAATGAGAAACCATTCCCTGAGCTTGATGTTCTGGGTATGGTTTAACAAATTAAGGACTCAGACTACCAGAAATAAATCCATTTTTATTAGAAGCCCAAGATCATCTTATCTTTATACTAGCTTTTATGCACCTTTCCTCATATTAGGTTTGGAGTTAACAACAAAGACTTTTTGTCTTTTGGGGGGTTTTTTTGGTGAGGAAGATTGGCCCTGAGCTAACATCTGTACCAATCTTCCTCTATTTTTGTATGGGACGCCTGCCACAGCATGGCTTGGTGAGTGGTGTGTAGGTCTGCACCCAGGATCCAAATCCACAAACTTTGGGCCACTGAAGCAGAGCACGCAACATTAACCACTATGCCACCAGACTGGCCCCCTTTTTTGTCTGTTTAACGTTAGTCATTGCTAAGCATAATCTCCCACATTCCGTACTTTACAACAGATTTATTGTAGTAAAAGTCGGCTCATCAAAAATGGTTTATAAAGGTAAATAATGATGAGAAGGCTACAGAGAAATAGAGATTGCTATGAGACTTAATTGGAACAAAACATTTGAAAATCAATTTGTCAGTATGTAATAGGAAATGTGTTTTTACCTCAATTTCTGAATCAAAATTTCCATTTTGGGGGATGTTTCCTCGGGAAATACCAAGAGCAAATGCATAAAGATATGTGTAACAGCAATATTTTTAATGTAGATTTCTTTTGGTAAAAATAAAACCTAAATAATTTTAAAAAATGGGTATCCACTATAATTACAACTACTAAAATCAAACACAGAGATCAGACTTGAAAATTTCCTGAGCAGACAAAATCACTTTAGTCATACAAGCAAAGTTTCATTTAGCTTATATTGCAAGACAAGCAAGATCTGACCTGGGTCACTTCTTGTTAATGCTTCTGAAAATCATAAGCAAAACTTAAATTGTTCCCCAAAACTGATATGAGGTAACCACTAACCAATTCCCTATCATCAAGAAAACTCTAACATTATAACCAACCACTGTGCAGAATAAGCAGTCCCTACCTCCTCACTCTACCAGCTGTTTTGGAACAATATACTGGGAGCCTCCTTCCGCATTTCTTTGAGTCTTTTTGGTGTGTGCACAATCAATTTTGCTAAGTAATGTCTTGGTGATAGCAGTTTTACTTCTGCTATTTCTCAACTTTTGACACAACTGTGTAAAACAACAAACAGAATTCTGGATGGAAAAACAAGGACAGTAAATGCATATTCTAATTACATTAGCTTGGAATTTTAGTACATTTGAAAAAATTATTTTCAATTCACCCAATACTTCATAATGCTTTTGCTACATTTATTATTATAAATTTCTGCCTTTGGAGTCCTGAGACTTGGGTCAACTTCCACCTCTTCCATTCTCTAATTGAGGCCAAGTTGCTAAACTATTTTAAGCTTCATTTTAGAGATGCAGTTTCTTCATCTTTAAAGTTGAGATAATAATGCTCATTTCACAATGTTCCGGCAGCTAAATATTTATTTCTCTTAAGTCTAAAATGCTATGTCAGCATTTCCCAAAACTGTGTCAACATGACTAATGAGATTTTTCATTGTTTTCATTTTGTTTCTTTTCCTAAAGAAGCTACTATAAAAATATTGTGATCCAAAGAAGACAACTGACATGTCTACCTACCTTCTGTATTTCTTAAGGTCCCACTGAAAGAGCAAAAAGGAAATATAAAGGAAAGCAGAAAATCATCAAGAGGCTGGAAAACATGAAGTAGAACAACAAGAATCCAGTACAATAGAAAACAGACTGATGGAAAAAATAAAAACCAGGAGAAACACTCACTCAAGACAGTAGAAGGAAGAGTGGTCCTTCCCCAAAGAGCTCTGGACAAACTTCAGCAGAGAAGCAACAAATATAAGGAGCAGGTGTGGACCTCAGAACCGCCAAGAGGGTAATTACTTAATAACCTTTTTCATGAAAGCTGGCCAGGTGGGTGCTGCCTCTCCTCCTTCCCAGGTTATGTGAAGAACAGAGAGAAGCTTTAACTTCTTGAGTACAACTCGAGAACCACTCTCAAAAGAAAGTGGTTTGTCTAGTTAGCAAACTAGTAGTACAGGTGATCAAGTCAAGATAAAGGAGCAAAGTTTGAAGAAACTCCAGACTTGACATATGTAACAAAAATGTAGAAGGAAGCTCGACTCAGGAATAAGATGCAAGCAAGTGCTCTCCCTGCAGATGAGAACGGCCTTTATATGTGCTGTTGTGGGGATCCACAGCCTGGCTCCCCCGTCATCTATGCACACCTGTGCCCACTTTCAACAAACACCCATTGGTCCTTCCATTGAAAGGAATGGGCTGTTAGGAAAACAGATCTCCACATCTGCAAAGGAAAACCACCCAAGTCAGCTATTCTCATCAACTTAATTTTTCGTGGTAACAAATTTTAAGGGGTGATCACCAAGTTTCTGAGGAAAATTAACAGCATGTCTTAAAAAAGACAAGTCTAAAATGGAGTTGCTTATGCTAAGCCCCACAACACCAAACCAAGACTTGATTACAGTTTTGGCTCTCCCAGAAGTCGAATCCTAAACCAATGAATAACTAGTGACCTGATGGACCCCCACCATCCTCCAAAGGAAAGTAACTTTGCAATAACCAACCCACGTTTTTGCCAGTATAACTTCCTTGTTCCTGCTCCCTTCTGCCTCGGAGCTCCTTTCTACCCACTAGATTGGATGCTGTCTGATTCAAATCTATTTTTGCTCAAATAAATTATTAAAATTTTTAATAAGCCTCAGTTTATCTTTTAACAGTTCTGGTGCCAGAAGAAGGAACACAAACAGACTCCTAACAACCCCCAGGAGAAATGAGCAAATTTATCATTTCTCAAAAAAAAAACCTGGGGTAGGCTCCTGTTGAGCCCCTTGAGCTCACTGCCTCTGCAGGTCGTGGGTAAGTTCCTCTCGGATCCTGAATCCCAGCCCCAAAGCTTTTGCCTTATTATTTTTCAGACATTATTTGAGCATTTCTTTTTTCCAGGCTGGTCCAGAAACTGGCCAGAGTTGGACTGGGTCTGACTTAAAAACTAACTGGGTCCAGCGTGAGGGCTTGGATAAATAAAATTTTGTTTTAAGGCTGAACAAGCAAGTTAACGTTACCAAAGATGATCTTGCATTACAGTGGCCACAGGGGAGAACTTTTAACCATGTTAGACAAGCTTATCCATTTAGGAGACGCCCTGGAGAAAAAGGGCCCTCACACAGGCACTCACTATAAAGGGCAGAGGGGAAATTATTTTTGTTTAAATAAACTCAAAATTTTTAATATGCCCCAATTTATCGCTTAACGCATGAAAAAGGATCAATATTCAATCATTTCCTAATCCAATAATCATAGCCATTTAATTTTTGAACACAAAGAAACTGAGATGTAGATTTTGTCTAATGCTTTGCAATAATTCGTTAACTGCTAACAAGATTCCCCTTCAATGAATCTGATGTGACTTGTTCATGGTGAACTCTGGAGTTAGTGTGCTTCAATTTATGTCTCCCATACATGCAACCATTCCATTCTTTAAATAATATGCATAAAAATCCTGCCAAAGATCTTCATTAAACAAACTAATCTCTACTTTTTTAAGTCTGACATTGTCTCCAACTTAAAAATCAGAAAGGCATTGTGTTGACACTTGTTCCATTCTCCATGTCTCAAAAATGACCCACCTGATCAGCAATTTCCAATTTCACATGCAAGTGCCTTTGGCAGGATAAAAAGAAATCTGAGGCAAAAACTTGACTTTTTTGAAAAATAACATTTTGTGTATCTGCACAGAGTTTTATAATATTATTGATTATCCATAACAAATCTATGAGTCAGATGTTTTTCTGCCCACTTCTAAGATAAGAAGAACAGAAGAATGATGCTCAAAGAAGTAAAGAACTTCCTAAAGTCCCAGAACTAGCGAGTGACAGTGCCAAGTTCCAATCCATGTCTGTTTGGGGAAAACAGTCCTCTTTCCATGGTATTTTTGGTTTTATCTATGTCCTTTCAACATCTTTTTTCTTTATAAAAATAACTTAGAACATAGAAATAGAATAGCAGTTAAAGAGGTCAAGCCTTGCCATTTCACCATATACTCTACTAGCAATACCTTCCTCTTCTGATCTTTGTAAAGGGAAAAACTAAAGAGATAAGTAAGTGAATAAGCTTGTGTTGTTGTTAGCGTTTTGGCCTCAGCTCATTTCAGGACACAAGCTTCTTTATACCCTACAATTCTGTGCCAACATCTTATATTTACCCTTGAATAGATAGTCCCATAACCTCTTCTCTATCTTGTGCAGATCCTTTCAGAAACTGGAATTCAAAAAGCTCCTGCCCAGACAACCACAGTGGCATCTTTAGATACTGTGCCCTATTCATCACATGGAAGTTCAATAATTGCACACTGAATTGCATTTCAAGAGAAGCTCACCCCTCTCAAGCCATTTCTTTTCCAGAGATTTGTTCTTTGAAATGGAGCTGACATTTTACTTAAGCTTTTGAAATCTGCTATCATATCAAAGAGCAAAGCTATCTGGTTAGCCTCAACTTCTCCTTCCTTACTATAATATATCCTTGGATAAAACAGTCACATCTCCTTAAGTTCCCTCTCCAACTTCTGTTAGACTGCATCCGGAGAATCTGTTCAGTCAATTGTTTCCTAGGTCTTGCAGTTCTCGTGTGCTCTATGTACATATAAGTATCACGTAGGATGTCTGGTTTAAAAAAACAGAAACTTTGGTTGCACATGTAGAATTTATTGCATCTTTGGAATGCCCAAGAATCTGAATTATAAAATGTATACTGTTAAGATTTTGGTGTGGGGGGTGTTGCATATTCATATTTTGAGAAACAATGTTCTACCTGGTAAGAAATAAAATTTTCAAGGATCTGTCACGATTTTCCCTGATTCTCTACATTTAACCCAAGAAGCGATCCAGCTAAGGCCTAGAACCTAGCCACTCTGAGAGCTTGCCTACATCTCTTCTTCCCTGTCATTAATGTTATCAGTTTGTCCATCTGGCCATGTAGTGCAATCATTTTCCTAGACTAACGCTTAACGTCTCCATTTAGCCTCCTGAAATGTCCACTGATATCTGTAATTTTCTGTGCAGTACAGATATTTTTGACATGTCAGATTACTCTGCCTTCTCTTTCACAGTTCTTTGTATAATGTATACACTTACATTGTGGTTGAATCTCAAGGACTTACAGGGGTTCCATAAGTTGAGTGACTGAGTCACTGTCTTTAATCCTTAATTCCATTGCATACAACCTCACTGATATCAGTGAAAGGATATCCTCTACCCTTGGTCAAAATCTGAAGGTCTTTTTCAACTCACATTTTACACGTTGTAATTGGGTAGTAAAGCATATCTTATAGAGGATGTTACTATGAAATTAGGCCATAGCCAGAACTATCAGAAACACTCAAGAGTGACTGTTTTCACAGTAAATATGTCCCAAAACACTATTAATTCTCTACTTTTCCTCCATGAACTCCATTCAATATGTGTTGGTAACTCACCACAATTTTGTGTCAATAACCAACACAATACATAAGAGGAGGGGAATTTTGAGACTATATTTCTATCCCCTTTACGGAAATATAGAACGAATTAAGGAATACTACTGAATAAAATCAAATGTAGAGGACTTATATACTGTGATGAAGACATACAAAAGCCATATGTTTTCACATACTGAGTTCATTGAAACTTACCTTCCTGCCAGGGGAATGTTCTGTTCTCATCAATCACTTTATTCAAAAGTCAAAATGACTGAAATTATAGTGGCAAATGTGCCTTTGTTTGGATTTTTGAGTCATCTTATCCCAACTGAGCTACTCAGTCCTTCCACGAAAATTCATAGAGAGAAAAATGCACAGGGAAGCTGGGCAAGGGTACATTCTGTTTATTATTACAAAGCTTTCGCCCCCAAGTCATCACTATGATGTCTGAGCATCACTGAATAATCTCTGCAAAGCTGAAGGCCGAGGAGTAAGGTAGACTTAGCAGCATCCCCAGCCCCTTCTCCTAGGCTATACTCTACTCTCTAGTCATCCTCTAGTATCAAAAATATCCTCCCAAATGGCAAGTTTGAACGTCCAGTTATAGTTATCTTTTTATCAAAAAATTATTGGGAACAATAAATTATACAAATGTTTATTATATGGATTGAAAATGGAGCCCCCCTCCCAAGTTTGTCATAAATATATGACCATTTGCATTGGGTCAAATTTGTGAAGTTATAGATTATATTTCCTGGTTCTAAATTAAACCACAAACTGGGAAGTTGGTTCTAAAAGATGTCTGCAAAGAAATCAAAATTGAAGCTGATGTTAATAATGCAAGCACAATTTAACAGCAAAAATATATTAGATGTGATCACTCTGTTGTCTTAGTTGAAGCTCTGTTTTATGAGTTTAGAAACAATGGTGAGTGGCCCAGTGGCATAGTGGTTAAGTTTGAGCACTCTCCTTAGGAGGTGCACAGTTTGCAGTTTCGGATCCCAGGTGCAAACCTAGCACAGTTCATCAAGCCACATGAGACAGTGTCCCACATAAAACAGAGGAAGATTGGCACAGATATTAGCTCAGGGCCAATCTTCTGCCAAAAAAAAAAATGGTGAAATAATTAGGTCTGATAAAAATTAGACCAAAAATTTGTATCAAGAAAACCATTTATCATTTGTAGTATTCTTCCATCTAAATGTATGTTGTGAGATATTAGCTAATAATCAGAGCTTCACTTTTGTTTTTTTCTATTTATTTTTTTGTGGGAAAAATGGTTTATAACAGTATACAAATTTCAGGTGTACATCATTATATTTTAATTTCTGTGTAGATTACATCATGTTCACCCTCCAAAGACTGACTAAAATCCATCGCCATACACATGTGCCTAATCCCCCTTTTGCCCTCCTCCCTCCCCTCTTCCACTCTGGTAACCATCAATCCAATCTCTGTCTCCATGTGATCGTTCGTTGTTGTTTTGATCTTATATTTGTACATGAGATCATATGGCATTTGACTTTCTCCCTCTGGCTTATTTTGCTTAGCATAATACTCTCAAGATCCATCCATGTTGTCACAAATGGCTGGATTTCATCATTTCTTATGGCTGAGTAGTATTCCATTGTGTATACATACCACATCTCCTTTATCCATTCATCCCTTCATGGGCACCTAGGTTGCTTCCAAGTCTTGGCTATAGTGAATAATGCTGCAATGAACATAGGAGTGCATGTATCTTTAGGCATTCATGTTTTCATGTTCTTTGGATAAATACCCAGCAGCAGAATAGCTGGGTCAAATTATAATAGAATAGTAGTTCTATTCTTAATTTTTTGAAGAATTTCCATACTCTTTTCCATAGTGGCTGCAACCAGTTTGCACTCCCAACAGCAGTGTATGAGGGTTCCCTTCTCTCCACATCCTCTCCAACACTTGTTACTTCCTGTCTTGTTAATTATAGCCATTCTGGCAGGAGTGAAGTGATACTTCATTGTAGTTTTGATTTGCATTTCCCTGATGGTTAATGATGTTGAACATCTTTTCATGTGCCTGTTGGCCGTCTGTATATCTTCCTTGGATAAATGTCTGTTCAGATTTTTTGCCCATTTTTTAATTGGGTTGTTAGTTGTTTTGTTGTTGAGATGTATGTGTTCTTTATATTTTGTATATGAACCCCTTATCAGATATATGGTTTGCAAATATCTTCTCCAAGTTGTTAGGTTGTCTTTTCATTTTGTTGATGGTTTCCTTTGCTGTGCAGAAGCTTTTTAGTTTGATGTAGTATGATATGTCTATTTTTTCTATTGTTTCCCTCACCTGGTCAGACATGGTACTTGAAAATATGCTCCTAAGACTGATGTCAAAGAGCATACTACCTATGTTTTCTTCTAGAAGTTTCATGGTTTCAGGTCTTAAATTCAAGTCTTTAATCCATTTTGAGTTAATTTTTGTGTATGGTGTAAGAAAATGGTCTACTTTCATTCTCTTGCATGTGGCTGTCCAGTTTTCTCAACACCATTTATTTAACCTTGCTCCGTTGTATGTTCTTGGCTCCCTTGTTGAAAATTAGCTGTCCATGGATGTGTGGGTTTATTTCTGGGCTCTCGATTCTGTTCCATTGATCTGTGAGTCTGTTTTTGTGCCAGTACCATGCTGTTCTGGTTACTGTAGCTTTGTAGTTTATTTTGAAATCAGGGAATGTGATACCTCCAGCTTGTTCTTTTTTCTCAGGATTCCTTTGGCTATTTGGAGTCTTTTATTTTTCCAGATAAATTTTAGGATTATTTGTTATATTTCTGTGAAAAATGTTGTATCTTTGATAGGGATTGCATTGAATCTATAGATTGCTTTAGGAAGTATGGGCATTTTAACTATGTTAATTCTTCCAATCCAAGAGCATGGAATATCTTTCCATATCTTTGTGTCTTCTTCGATTTCTTTCAACAACGTTTTATAGTTTTCAGTGTACAGATCTTTCACCTCTTTGGTTAAGTTTATTCCTAGGTATTTTATTCTTTTTGTTGCAATTGTAAATAGAATTGTATTCTTAATTTCTCTTTCTGCTACTTATTGTTAGTGTATAGAAACGCAACTGATTTTTGTATGTTGATTTTGTATCTGGCAAGTTTACCATATTCACTTATTATTTCTATAAGTTTTTTTAGTGGATTCTTTAGGGCTTTCTATATATAAAATCATGTCATCTGCAAATAGTGACAGTTTCACTTCTTCCTTTCCAATTTGGATCTCTTTTATTTCTTTTTCTTGCCTAATTGCTCTGGCTAAGACTTCCAAAACTATGTCAAATAAGAGTGGTGAAAATGTGAATCCTTGTCTGGTTCCTGTTCTTAGAGGAATAGCTTTCAGTTTTTCTCCATTGAGAATGATATTAGCTGTGGGTTTGTCATATATGGCCTTTATCATGTTGAGGTACTTTCCTGCTATACTCATTCTATGGAGAGTTTTTGTCATAAATGGCTGCTGTTTCTTGTCAACTGCTTTCTCTGCAGGTATTGAGATGATCATGTGATTTTTATTCTTCATTTTGTTAATGTGGTGTATCACATTGATAGATTTGCAGAGGTTGAACCATCCCTCCACCCCTGGAATGAAACCCACTTGATCATGGTGTATGATCTTTTGAATGTATTGTTGTATTCGACTTGCTAGTATTTTGTTGATGATTTTTGCATCAGTGTTCATCAGTGATATTGGCCTGTAATTTTCTTTTTTGTGTGTTGTCTTTTTCTGGTCTTGGTATCAAAGTAATGTTGGCTTCATAGAATGAGTTATGAAGATTCCACACCTCTTCAATTTTTTGGAAGAGTTTGAAAAGGATAGATATTAAGTCTCCTTTGAATGTTTAGTAGAATTCACTAGAGAAGCCATCTGGTCCTGGACTTTTATTTTTTGGTAGGTTTTTAATTACTGTTTTGATCTCCTTACTGGTGATTGATCTATTCAAATTTTCTATTTCCTCTTGATTCTGTTTTGGAAGGTTGTATGATTCTAAGAATCTATCCATTTCGTCGAGATTATCCAATTTGTTGGCACATATCTTTTCATAGCATTCTCTTATAAACTTTTGTATGTCTGAGGTATCCATTGTAATTTCTCCTCTTTCATTTATGATTTTATTTATTTAAGCCTCCTCTCTTTTTTTCTTGGAGAGTCTAGCTAAAGGTTTGTCAATTTTGTTTATCTTTTCAAAGAACCAGCTCTTGGTTCATTGATTTGATTTTTTCTATTGTTTTCTTAGTCTCTATTTCATTTATTTCTGCTCCAATTTTTATTATTTCCTTCCCTCTACTGATTTGGGATTTGTTTGTTCTTCTTTTTCCTGTTGCTTTAGTTGCACTGTTAGATTGTTTACTTAAGATTTTTCTTGTTTGTTGAGGTAGGCCTGTATTGCTATAAATTTCCCTCTTAGAACTGCTTTTGCTGTATCTTGTAAATTTTGGCATGTCATATTTTCATTTTCTTTTGTCTTCAGGTATTTTTTTTTATTTTTACGTTGATTTCTTCATTGAACCAATCGTTATTCAGTAGCATTTTATTTAATCTCAACATATTTGTGGCTTTTCTGGTTTTCTTCTTGTAGTTGATTTCTAATTTCATACTGTTGTCTTCAGAAAAGATGCTTGGTATTATGTAAATCTCCTTAAATTTATTGAGACTTGTTTTGTGGCATAATATGTGATCAGTCCTGGAGAATGTTCCATGTGCATTTGAAAAGAATGTGTATTCTGTTGGTTTTGGATGGAATGCTCTGTGTATATCTACTAAGTCCATCTGGTCTAATATGTCTTTTAAGGCCAGTATTTCCTCATTCATCTTCTGTTTGGATAATCTATCTGTTGGTATAAGTGGAATGTTAAACTCCCCTACTACTATTGTGTCACTGTCTATTTCTCCTTTCATGTCTGTTAATAATTGCTTTATATATTCAGATGCTCCTATGTTGTGTGCATAGGTATTTCAAAGTACTATATCCTCTTCTTGGATTCTTTCCTTTATCACTATATAGTGCCCTTCTTTGTCTCTTGTTACCTTTTTTGTTTTAAAGTCTATTTTGTCTGATATAAGTATTGCTCCCCCAGCTTTCTTTTCATTTCCATTTGCATAGAGTATCTTTTTCCATCTCTTCGCTTTCAGTTTGTAAGTGTCTTTAGGTCTGAAATGTGTCTCTTGTATGCAGCATATCAGTGGGCCCGGTTTTTTATCCATTTGGCCACTCTGTGCCTTTTGATATAAGCATTTAGTCCACTGACATTTAAAGTAGCTATTGACAAGTATGTACTTATTGACTTTTTGTTATCTTTTTTCTGGGTGTTTTCATAGTTCTTCTCTGCTCTCTTCCTCTCTTCCCTTATGGTTCAATGGCTTTCTTTATATTATGTTTGGGTTACTTTCTATTAACTTTTTGTGTATTTATTATGGGTTTCTGGTTTGTGATTACCATGAGGTTCATATGTAATAACCTAGGCATATAGCAGTCTATATTAAGTTGATGGTTTCCTTAGTTTAACCTCTTTCTAAAAGCTCTACTCTTTGACTCCCATCATCCCATATTTTATGCTTTTGATATCATATCTAACCTCTTTGAGTATGTGTGTATCTGTTACCCTTTTATCATAGAAATAGGCAATTTTAGTACTGTTGTCTTTTTACCTTCACATTATCTTCATAGGTGGTTGATCTGCTACTTTACTGTATTTTTGGCTTTATTAGTGATTTTATTGCTTTTTATTTTGATGATTTCCTTATTCCTATTTGTGGTCTTCTCTTTCCCACCTAAATAAGTTCCTTTAGCATTTCTTGTGAGACTGGTTTCTTGGTGATAAACTCATTTAAGTTTTGCTTGTCTGGGAAACTCTTTATCTCTCCTTCTATTCTGAATGATAACCTTGCCAGGTAGAGTATTCTTGGCTGTAGATTTTTTCCTTTCAGCAGTTTAAGTATTCCATGCCACTCCTTTCTAGACTGTAAGGTTTCTGCTGAGAAGTCAGCTGATAGCCTTATGGGGTTTCCTTTGTCTGCCACTTGTTGCCTTTCTCTTGCAGCTTTTAGGATTCTCTCTTTATCTTTAATTATCAACAGTTTAATTATAACATGTGTTTGTGTGGGCCTCTTTGGGTTTATCTTGTTTGGTGCTCTCTGTGCTTCCTGTACCTGGATGTCTCTTTCCTTCCTTAGGTTAGGAAAGTTTTCAGCTATTACTTCTTCAAACAGATTCTCTGCCACTTTGTCTCACCCTTCTCCTTCTGAGATACCTATAATATGGATGTTAGTGCACTTGATGTTGTCCCAGATGTCCCTTTGACTGTTCTCATTCTTTTTCATTCTTTTTCTCTTCAGCTTGGGTGATTCCCTCTACTCTTTCATCCAGCTCACTGATCTGTTCTTCTGTATTATCTACTCTGCTATTGAGTCCCTCTAGTGAATTTTTCATTTCCAGTGTTGTATTCTTCATTTCTGATTGGTTCTTTTTTATATTTTCCAATTCTTCATTGAAGTTATCACTGAGTTCATCCATTCTTCTCTCAAGATCAGTGAGCATCCTTATGACTTTTTGTTTGAACTGTTTTTCAGGTAGATTGTTTATTTTTGTTTCTTTTAGTTCTTTTCCTGTGGTTTTGCCCTATTTCCTTGCTTGGAACGTATTCCTTGCCTCCTCATTTTGCTTCTTTCTCTGTACTTATATTTATGTATTATGTAGGTCAGCTATATCCCCTGATCTTGAAGAGGTGGCCTTATGTAAGAGCTGACTTATCAGGCCGAGCAGTGTGCTTTCCTCTTGTCACCAGTTCCAAATGCCCCTGTGTGGCCTATGGATGTCCTTCTGTTGTGGCAGGGTTGCTTTTGCTCCAGGGAGGCTGTCAACCTAGCCAACTGGTTGTAATGCTCAGCTGCATGTGGCTGCTAAGGACTCTTTAGTCACTTTATTGGTCATGGGGAGCCCCAGCACAGTTGGCTGCAAGGTCTAATAGCACATTCCTGTTGCACTTTTTCTGTTAAATGAGTAGGCCCCCAACATGGCTGGCTGTTAAGCTCAGGGCCTTACAATTGCTGTAGGCCTCCAGCTTGCAAGGCTCTTACCAGCTCTCTCAGGATTGCAGCTGAGTGGGTCTGGCCCCAGGCACAGGAGCACCCAATTGTTTCAGGCTTTGGAAGGTGAGGCCAATCCCCTATGTGGCTGTTTGAGAAGCACAAACCTCCTGCAGCTGAGAAGCCCCACCAGTCACAGGGCCACACATATTTTCAATACAGTCCTGCACCAAGTGTGTGCCCTGACCCCCTGAAGCAGACCCAGTCGCCCCACTGCAAAGGCCCCACACACTTCAGCAATGCCCCACACACTCTACCCACTCCTCATTTATGCCCTGCCTGCAGAGGCAGACCCACTCAGCAGACTGAAGAGGATCCAGGCACCCGGCCTATGCAGGCCCACAAGTTGCCTGAGGGCTTGCTATTGGGTAAGGCCAGTCCTAGCCTTCCCTGGTTGAGCTGGATTAAATCAGCACTTTAGTGGGTGGGGCAGACCCTGGGCTAACATGCCAGTGGAAAAACTCCAATGGCGTCTGCAAGTGTCTGAGTCAATGCTCCTGTAATAGGTCACAATAATGGCTGTCACCAATGTTTCAGTCCCTGGAGAAGGCTCACCTCTCACCGAGATGCACCCAGAGCCTATCAGGGGAGTGTCTTTTCACGAAAGGACTGCATTTTTCTTTCTGGTGATTTTAGGTTGCTTTCTGAAATGAGTGAATTTGTATGTGGCTTTTTTTCCCTTATGCTCGATAGCTTTTCTAGGGGTATTCCCCATTGTTGTTAATAGCCAGCAAAGCCAGATATTATGACACTTATCTCGGTTATGCTGAGTCCAAAAGATGCTTATAGTGGTAATGCTCCCCCACTGAGGTCCCCCACTCCTCCAGGGAAGGCTGCATACCTTAGGATTGCTCCCAGCTGGCCACGAAGCACCATAGCTTGTGAAGGTGGCTTTTTTCTCTCCAGAAAGGAATTTCTGCCTATTCCACCTCAGTCAGGACTGCCCCTTTTGTGGGGGTTCTTTTTATCCAGTTTTCAGTTCTCTCTCAGGGGTAATTATTCCAAGAGTAGTCATAAATTTGTTGTGTCTATAGGAGGAGGTGAGTTCAGAGTCCACCTATGCTACCGTCTTGACACCAGCCCCTCCTGAGCTTCATTTTAAAATTAACTATAAAGAACGTGAAAAGACCTCTTTTTAATTTTTCAGCAAATGATAATACTGAACCTTAAAAACTTTCACTGACCCTAATGATAAATGCCAAGAAGCATTTTTTGAGGTTTCTTACTTAAAAATAAAAGACAAAACCCCACAAATTTAGGAAATGCTTGTTCTTTTGGATGCATTAAAAATGGCTAAAATAATACATGAAAAACAGTGTAAAGGCAAAATAAAATATATTCCTTTGTCAGCAAATACTGCTAGAAGACATGGAAAATATTGGTGAAAAGTTGAAAAAACAATGTTAGAAAAATATGTAGTGTGGGAAAACTGCTATGTAGTTGGATGAAAATACAGATATTGCTAATACATCAAGCTTATAGTACTTTGGTATATTATAGATTCTTTTGATAATGAAACACATTGAAAAGCTACTTTTTGTGAGACAATAGAAGAAACAAATACCAGAGAAGATACAGTCTCAATACTAAATTATTTCTTAGATAGAAAACAATGTTTTATGGAAAAAATGTGTAAACAACCATTGATAGAACAGCTGCTTTGGCTGGAACAAAGACAGAATTCCAGAGTGAGTCTATGAGCTAGCACCACAAGTGAATTTTCTTCACTGTATTATACATAAGCAGGCAAATGCAGCAAAAATGTACAATGTGTTACATGGATGTGGTTAATTTTTATGAATGGCACATTTAAAGTGTATTAGAACCATTATAACATTTGTAGTGAGATGGGAAATGACCGTGAAACCCCTTAGTACCAGAGGTATACCAGTTATCTTGGGATAAATTACTTAACTAGTTGTCAGATTTCAGTGTTCCAAAATTACTAATCTTGTTTGGGAAGACTAGTGGCCAAATGGATGTTCTTCCCAGTTGATATTTAAATGCACTTGCTCATACACACACGCGCGCACACACACACACACTTACCCTTCACAAAGGTGACAGTTTAACAAATGAGAAAATTGACCATTTGTCTAAAGAAACTTATGCTGCTGAGGTGATATTTTGAAAAAAGTTACTTAAAAAACACCTGATCTCCAATCGTGGCTTTGCCCCACTTATTTGCTGTATGCAATTTGGCAAATTATGGAATCTCTGTGTCCCTCAGGTTCTTTATCTGTGAGGGAGATCATAGAACCTACTTCACAGGATTGTAGTCAGGATCTTATGAAATAACCATATGAAAAGCTTAGCTCAGTGCTTAACAAATGGGAAGCATTCATTCAATAAATGTTGGATCCTGTCCATATCACTATCCCCACAACTATCATCACAGATTTTACAAGTGTGGTTACCTTGGTAATGTGCCAACATGACTAGATGGAACTACATTCCCCAGAACTCCCTTTCTTGTATGTTTCTGGTTAGGATGGGCCACAGGGAAGATTCTGAAAGCATTTGGAGGTTGGAAGGAAGGCAACAACCACTTTGTAGCACATACACACTGTTGCTGACCGGCTGAATCACCTGACTGGTGTAAAGCAGTGACTGGGCCAGGTGGATGTCTCAGCTCCATGATACCCTTGTCACCAAGGTCAGAGACAGCAAAAATAAGCATGGATATCAATCTATTCCAAGGGATCTGCAGGGCTCCTGGACCCAACCTCACATCTATTCCATCATCAGTTTTCAGAACATTCTTCCACTGTTGAAAGTCATGGGCTCCAGGGAAATGTGTTGCTGGGATTTTTCACACTCCTGTTTGGTCTTGATCTCAAAACTCAGATTTTTCATACTCCTGTTTGGTCTGGCTATCTCTCTCTCTCTTCTCATCCACATTTCTATACATTAACCATTTCTGCCTCTTAAATTATTTCTCCTTGTCTCCCAGCATGCTTCATGCTACATAATTAGCACTAAGCATATTCCTGGTAGCTAACAGGAACTTACTGGAAATACTTGGCAGAAAGATAGATAGATAGATAGATAGATAGATAGACTTATGAAATGCACTTTTCTTGTGTGGAACATTTCTGGTGACCACAAGGAAAATGATAAAAGGAGAGAAGAATAGACATTTTACTGAGGAAATATGTTACAAACTATTAGGCCAGATGGAGGAAATGAATGCTATGTTCCACAAAGAGATAACATAACTGACATGAGGTAAAGATTTAATTTGCTCATTGCTTTTAACCAGAGCAATTTAGAAAAAAATAAAGCCACTCTACTTCGTGAAAGATTTGGTCAGTTCTGTTGCAGGCTCTCCCTCCCACCTTCCCTACCATTACGGATCTCCTATTGTCTATAATTCACTTTCAAGACTTTGATGGCATTCTCATAATGGTCTTCTCAACAATATTGCCATTAGAGTTTATTCAAAAAGTCAGATTGGCAGAAACTCTCCAAGAATAGGAACATTCTCTCAAGCATCATAAGCACTATTGGAAAAGATCTGCAATGTCTAGCAAACAATTAAAACCCCTAAAACAGACTGTGCAGCTATTCATCCTCATTAAGAGGTGGTAAAATATAGGTTGAATTACCTTACAGCAAATTAGACGGAAAAGTGGAGAACATAATCATGTAATAAAAGACCTCATTAACTCCTCCCATTTTTCAAAGTACACCACCAGTTGTCATTCTAGCTTCCCAAATAGACTAATACTCCAGATCCAAAGCAGAGGATGGTTGCGGAACAAGAAGCAGCATTTTCTCTTTAAATCAACCTTATATGCTTCAATAAAAGTCCAGCTTAGAACACCCAGAATGAGGTGCAAGCAGTGGTCATCACCCTTGGATTTTATACTTCATAAAATATTCCTGGATTTTATGAGGTGTCTCTGCACATCAGGAGAGTCGCTTCTATTTTCTTACATTGGGTCAATTTCATACCCAAATGTTCCATGTTCAGTATACGAATAGAAGTTGAAGAGAAAACAGAATTTTCTATTCAAAATGCTTGAAAAACTGAACTGAAATACATCAACTTCATTGTTGACTAAAATACATCACAATAAAGTAGAACATAATTTATTAGTCTTTTAAAGTTCAATAATTTATTTTGCCTAATCCTTTGCCAGTAGAATGTGATTTATTTGTATAGCCCAATTTTAAGGTCACTGTCTACTCTTGAGAACTACATTTTAAAACCTTTTTGATTAAATCTTAAAGAATATATTAATATTTATATTTTATACTAACTCTATGATCAAAAGGGTATATGAAACACATACTTTGAAAAAAACTTCCTGCAATTTATTAATTTAGAGGTGATTTCATTTTCTTTTGTAGGATCTCATAGCTATTTGTGCCTCTGAGCTCTGGAACAAACACTTTCTTCCCTGAGGAAGCATTTATTTCTCAATCATCTCAGGTTTTAGCCACTCAAGCCATCACTGCTGCATTTATTCTATCATTCTGTTCTATAGTTCAGTTCTGTTCAGGAATTCTGTAGCAAACAATAAGGCCAACAGCATGTTATCAGAATGGTTTGCTGACTCACCAGAAAACAGTGGAACTTAATGGTCAGTTTCATGTGTCAGTTGAGGGTGTTAGTGCTTCGAAGGTCGCTCTTGGATGTTTTTGGCTCATCTCCTTATCTCAAAATCTATAACTATAAAGGATAGATAAGAAATAAATCCATTCGAATCAATCACCAATCAATCAGGCAATCAAATGATATCCATTAGAAAGTCAACTAAAATTTATCACTTAAAATTTAAACAGAAATAATGAACTGCAAATAGGGTCAGTTAATGCATGAAGTGAAAAAAGAAGGTAAAAGGAAACTTTAAGTTTTTTTAATATACATTTTTCACTTTTTATGAAATGGTGCCAATAACTACACAAATGGCAAGGCTGGTGTTACTTAACCAATCTGGATGGAATAGGATATAAAATGGGAGTTTATTGTTTCATTTTCATCCAGAACCCAAGGACTTAGATCAAAACAACAAATGATAATACTTTGACATTCCAAAATGAGGAGCTAGACCATTTAAGTAAGACTTGCACATAAGTGGGGAGAAGCCAGTTATGCAATTCTTAGATGACAACCCACTCCCTGCCTATAAAAGAAGTTAGAGATTAGAGAAAGGGTCTATTAAGCATTATCAGTGTGCAGTTAATCTCAATAAATCTTCACAAGTCGACCCACATCCACTTTTCCCATGAACCAGACACTGGCTTGGGGTTGCCTAAGAGGACCAGCTAAGGAGAAAGGCAAGACGTCAGGGGTTGAGGGGAAATTCAAAAGTGAGCCAGAGGAGATGCATTTTGTAGGATCCAGGAAATGTCTGGTTAGAAATCTCCAGCTTCAGGAAGAGAAGAGAGGTGGTATCTCTGAGGAAGCTACAAACATGTCATGAAATTAGTGTCTAATTTAACAACCTTCTCTGTCCCTTCTCATCTCCACCATCAAATGGCCCCTCTCTATTAGATCCCAGAGGGGTCAGAAAGTATGGAGAGCTAGCTGGTGAGAAGAGAGAGAAATGAAAGGCATAAAGAGGAAATTGATCATGCCCCATTTCTGACTATTGGCTTCCCATCTGGAGGTGGCCCAACCTGTGAGTGGCCCTGGGAAGACAGATAAAATAATCTCCTTTTTAAATCTCATAGGAAAATTAAGTACACTCCCCTACCAAAGAAAAGATTCACAAAAGGGCCCAGGGTTAGTTAGTGGCAGAGCCAGAAGCTCTGATGCCTGGTTTAGACTTGCTCTACTGCTGTCCCTACCCAGTGGATGCAAGCATCTGACCCAAGGTGATATAACTCAGGACTGTGAGCATTGGTGATCTGAGAGTGAAATAACCTTAAGTTACTGAGAAATTATAAGTAATATTTCATTTAAATAACATATGCATGTTCTATGGAAATAAAATTATACTAAAATATCAAAAGAATGTTCACATAGTAATAACTACCATTTATTCAGCTCCTGCCGTGAAGATGAAATTAACTTCACTTGTGTATATATGCATATATAGTGATAATATATGCCAGGCGATTTGCACACATTTACTCATTTGTCTCCCTTCAGGATTATGATCAAAGTGTGATTTGCCCTATCTTACAGATGAAAAAAATAATATTCAAAAAGTTAACTCATTTTTCTAAGGT
This sequence comes from Equus przewalskii, assembly GCF_037783145.1. Lineage (NCBI taxonomy): Eukaryota > Metazoa > Chordata > Mammalia > Perissodactyla > Equidae > Equus > Equus przewalskii. The sequence continues at coordinate 87,760,575 of NC_091837.1, read as the reverse complement.
TACTCAATAGGCATGAGGTTTCAGGAGAATTCAACTCAGGGCTGCTCTCCAAGGCTGCACTCTTCAATACACCCACTCCAGAGAAGAAAAAAAGGAAGGGAGGGAAGGAGGGAGTGGGGGAGGAGAGAGAAAGGAAGGACAGAAGGAAGGGAGGGAGGCATAAGGAAGAAAAAGAGAGAGAGAGTGAGAGAGAAGGAGGAAGGGAGGGAGGAAAAAATGGAAGAGAGAGGTGGCAAGGAAGAAATACTAACAGCCATGAACTGCTGGAAAAGAGATACGCAGGGCAGCTATGAAATACTTTTTATTCCAGGGACAGCAGTTATTATTTTAAAGTGCAGATGGTGCATAACTCCAAAAGGGAAAAAAAGGCCCTCCCCTCTTATCATAAAACTTTTGTTAGTGCCCTTGAGTAGATTCTGACTTCTAGGGCCCCCGTGTACAGCAGAGCAGAACCCTGCCTGGTCTTTTTGCGCCATGCTCTGTCCTCTCACCTTCCAGCACTATATAAGACAATGCTCTGCTGCTATTAATAGGGTTTTCATGGCCAATGTCTTTGGAAGTGGGTGGCCAGGTCCTTTTTCCTAGTCTTTCTAGTCTGGAAGCTCTGCTGAAACCTGTCCACCATGGGTGACTCTGCTGATATTTGAAATCCTGGTGGCATAGCTTTCAGCATCCCAGCAACACACAGCCTCCAGTCTAACAACAAACAGACAGGTGGCATGGTTCCTTGATGGGGAAAGGAACCCGTCTATGATGGTGAGAATGCCGAATCTTAACCACCAGACCACCAATCTTAAAATTAGGGAAAGGGAGATATATGAGGTAAAAATTTTAGGGATAATCAAGGTTAAGTGTGTGTCACTGCTTTCAAATGGAATTGCCTAGAAAAGGAAGTCTTTGGGTACGTATTGAGAGTGTATCAAATGTATAATTAAGAAAACAGATATGTTCCTCTTTTATGAACAACACCTTCATTATCGGCAACACCCACTCGAAAGCAGACATTAGTGAAAATTAAACCCCAAAATCTTTAAGTTGTTGTCATGAAAACAAAGAAACAGTCTTGCTTGGGGTTTATGTCCCGGTCTATTTTGTTCAGGCATAAACATTTCCCTAATTTTCAAACATCAAAAGACAAGAGTATTACATGACTTCATGCACGAAGTGACATGCCATTAATAGGCAAATTAATCAGTATGACTAATTAATCTCTGTTTTCTATAACACAGGATATTGGAAATACTTCTGAAATTCAGTATCTCATCCAGCACAGTCTTTGAGAGCCCTAGCTCAAAACCAACGTGAACAGAACTCTTGATTATGCACCCTATACTGCCATCTAGAGGCAAAAATCCCAAACAACAGGCAAAGCCACCCTGAGGAGAGAGAAATTAGCCTAAATTGCTAAGGGAGGCACATACAAGCACAATCTTAATTGTATCTATGAAGGCAAACCTCAAGGATTACATTTTGATAAGTTGTAACCAAATGAGTAAATTCTATAATCAAAAACAGTAACTATTCATTTATAGACAACTATCCATCTGTAATTCAGTATTCCCTGCATAGTATAGCTTTCCTTTTTTGCATGTTCACTGTCCAACTAATGTGATGTCCACTACTTGGAAGCTGCCTTCAGCTACTGTGACAACCTCTGTGCGAAGGAGCTGGAAATGAGGTCCTGGCATGGTTTGGGAATGCAGAGAGCTAAAAGTGTCCTGCAACACACTCTGACTCAAGTACTCTGCATTATAGCAAAGCACCGATAAGTGGGTCATTCTGAAGACACACGTGAGGTGTTTTTAAAGGAGGGGGCAGCATTCTTTGAAAATAAAGAGGAAGATTAAGTCAATCTTATTCTTTTTTCAAACCAAATACCACAAAACTGCATTATTCTGATAAATGGTGATTGCAGTGTTGATAGAGTCACTAGCAAGATGCTCTTTGATTTCATTACAATAAAACAACTTGCCTAATCTTGATTCCTGAAGCAATTAATCCTTAAATTACCATGAGATAAGCTTGAAAGATGTTTAGCCTAGCAGGAGAAATATATTACTAGCCTAAGGTCATGGTTGCCATTGAAAAGTACAGCCATCTGCATTTCTGAAAGTTAGGATCTTCAGGTTTAATTACATAAGTTATTTCATTTTAATCTGTGTAGAAAATATGCCTTTTATTATAAAAATGATAATAGATAGTGAAAACTAACATAGGGCTGCTTGATGCTAATGTCAGAGGAAGTCTGATTATGGAAAAAAGCAAAGGAAATTATCACTTTACCTTGACACCTTGGTAACTTCTAATTTGTGTTACTTAGTTGGAGTTTTTAATACATGGAATTTTCTTATTTCTTTGTGTTATTTTCTAATATACAGAGCAATTAAGCAAAAACTACTCTGACTAAGAATCAAAAGGTGAGCAAAATATTTGAACAAATATGCAAAAATATGGTTAAAAGGTAAAAATATGTAAAATATTTACAAATATGTAAAATATATGCATAGTTATATGTCATGAGGTTTTCATTTTAAAGTAAAATGTATCCTTAAATTATCATTTATTGTATGTTATGATTATAAAGCCTATTTAATAAAAATACAGAACTAGTAGAAAGAAAATAAGCCTTGTACTGACCTCCCTCCTAGAGAGAACCTACACACACAGAGGCCAACGTTGAATCATAAGTCACATAGTCTATTACAACCTGTTTTGTTCTTCTAAAAATCTGCCTTCATGGTTACTCTAAAATATAATCATTAATTATGAAAACAATTGGAAAATAATACATCTTTCTAAGGGTAAGGAAGTTAAAGCAATGGATAGTGAAAACACTAGAAAATGCCGATTGTCTTATTCATCATTCTCTTTGCCCTCTTAGTTTTACGTATGAATCTCACTCAGTGAGCCAAATAAACCATAAACGGCATGAATGGAAAGGAAAACAGTTATTTAAAAGACATTTAGGAGTGATAAGTGATTGATTGGGTGTGCTAGTAAAGGACAAATCTTCTCTTCTTTCTGTGCAGAACTGAGTTTTAGTTCCCACCTAAAATGTGTGCTTCTTCTTAAGTCTGGCTCCACACAGAATCAACCAGAGAGCTTCTAAAATGTACCATTTCCTGGGCCTCAGCACAAACCAATTAAATCATATTATTTGTGGTTTCTGACAGTTTTTACAAAAGCTCCCTGGGTCAGGATGCAATGAGGATTAGCACGCAGTAATGAACAGGTGGTGAGGATTGATAACTACTGATCTAAACAATGTTGAAACCATGAGACTAAATGAGATCATTAAGAGATTGGTTATAGATCAGAAAGAGAAGAGACCTAAAGAGCGAGCCCTGGGATATTCCAGCAGTTAGGGAGGTCAGAGAGATAAGCAAACAGTCACAGATGCTGAGAAGGAGCTACAAAGGAGTTCCAGGAAAACCAGGAAAGCATCAGTTTCCAGTAGCCAAATGAGAGAAGCATTGCAAGGGATAGGTCAGGAAATGTAAGGAGTGAGAATTGACCATTAAATTTAGCAAAACAGAGGACACTAGTAACCCTGAGAAGAACAGTTTTGGCAAACTAATGGGGACAAAATTTGATTAGAGTCTGTTTAAGCAAAAATGGGAGAAAATGAACAGTAGAAACTATTTCAAGGATTCTTGTCACAAATAGAACAGAGAAATGAGATGGGAACCCAGAAGATGTAGTGTCAAGGAAGATATTTTCAAGGCAGAAATGATAACAAGCCTGTATGCTGACAAAAATGATCCAGAAAAGAGGAAAAAATGTTAATGTAGAAGACTGAGGGGACAAATGTTGGAACAACATCCTTGCGTATATGTGGTTTTGGATGGCTCGGCTCAATGGTGGTTCACATACAGGAGGAGGAATGGCAGAGCATATGGTGTACAGTGTGGAGGCAGGGAGATTGGAATGGATACATGAGGAAACACCTTTTGACTACTTCTGTTTTCTCCGGAGAGAAAGAAACAAGGTCATCAGCTTAGAGTGAGGATGACAGTGGTGCTGATGGAGGTTTGAGTAAAGAGATGAAGTGAAACAGGATGCTAATAGTGACTGACATTAAATGATCTAGGTAAATGGACATCCTCTACCAGTACTATCAGTATTTTGCACATCACAGATGCTCAATAACTATTTAAGCTAAGACATGAATTTGTTTCTTCACGAAGTGTTGCTCCGAGGCAAGCTAAAAAATAACTTTGATAGTCTAGGTTTTATCTTTGTATCCACCAAAATCATCAGAAAGATGCCTAGTTGAGCTGTATTTCTTTGCTGTGCCTGAATGACATGTGCTATTATATCCTTGGTCTTTATGGAGGGGCAATAAAAGAAATAGCCCCTGCCTCATTAGAGGTTTTGTTTGTTTGTTTGTTTTCTTTTGAGGACTTTATCCCTAAGTTGCTTATTGCCTCTTCCATGAAATTCTAAGTAAAATTTTTATTTCAGAGATGTCAGAAAGGGTTATTCATATTCCATACTCAAACAAGCACAGCGTACGTTATTAAACAATATGATCTATATAAGTGAATATCTCCCTTTTTTGTTATGTCTTCAAGAAACTCAGAACCAAATTCATGCCTCAACTATAACCGTTATTTGGCACATCTGGCCTGCACAACTGGGAAACAATATTCCCCCAGAAGCTACTTCCTATTCTAATTCACCTTTTTTCAATTTTAAGTTCATTCAAATTTACATTTTACCATTTTCTTCTAAACTGCCAAGAATTTATTTATGATTTAAACCAGTGTATAAATAGAAGTAAATTAGTACAAAAACATATAAAGTTGGAATTGCAAATATGATTTGTCTACAAAATATTGATGCTTTACTATATATACATAGTTTTTGATACTTTTATATTTATCATCTCATTTTGATGCTCCCCTTAATCCTTGACTCACACAAACCAGTTAAGATTGCCTGAGTTTCCTAGGTAATGAACAAAGGTTCATATCTGAATTAGCATCTTGCCTCTCATGCAGCCAGTGTGTGCTGAAGTTTTCACCGAACCAAGTTCTTCTCACTACATTCAATGTCTCTAGCTCCCCACAAGCAAAAGAGGTTAGAAATTCTGTTCTCAAACTACAAGTGGAATGTAGTTCTCCAGAAAGTTTTTATATTTCAATTTTTTCTTTCCAATATAAAGTAATAAACAGGCAGCTATCTCCTGCTGGCACTGACCTGTCAGTATAGATTTTCTTCTTTGTATTTCTTTCTTTATATTAACAGCTGGTTTTTCCCTACCAATATTCTAAATTATTTTGTATTTCTGGCATTTGCTTTTATTTTTGGTATTTGCATCAACATTACACAAATAGATCTGCAAACATGCTCCTCATACTACAAAATTATTTGCTCATTTTTACAGAAATATCTTGAGAAAGAATGAGAGGGCTTAGAAAAGAAAATTTCCTCCAAGTGCAGGTAGATATATAAATACTAATAGAAAAGGACAGTGTCCTTTCATTTTGCTGACATTTAAAGGACTATATTTCTCCTGGTGAAATGGTGACCCCCTAAAGGCTTCTGACCCACCGTTTCATGGACCTTCATTTAAAGATGTCATCGTGTTGTGTTGACCGACAGAAATAGCACTATCACATATAAAATCAGGCTGCACAAAACTTGTTCAGCCTCAAAGGCACAACAGATCCAGAGCATTTTTAACATTTAAATTCTAAACAATATTTTCATTTTAGGCTTTAAGCTTATATTTTTACAGTTACCAGTTTAGCATTCTTTTTACAGCTCACACAAACAGGGCTGTCTTTGTAAATTCCCAAAGGGACCACTGAGCCAGTGATGTTCAAACTGCACCATGACTGTTAATTCTTAATCTCTGCAGGAAAAGTGCTGGCTTCAGGGTGAGTTCTTAGACCTGACCATGGAAAATGGAGAAAGACAGGAGTGGGGAATGGGGGACAAGGGAGACAAAAGAGAAAACAAAGCAGTCGCAAGAATCAGGATCAGAAAATTAGAGCTTGAAGGAGGTGAAATTCCTGCATTAGACAATTGAATAAACTGAAGGCCAGATGAATTCCAAGACTGGTCCAAAGTCACTGGGCTAATCTGTGTTCAAGCTAGGACTGTTCTGTTATTCTCAGGCCCTGCATATTACATGACACTGTCATAAGAGAAAGAGTTAATTCACTGAAGGAATTAAAAACGAAAATTCAAGTGTTACCATCATTATGATAATTGAAGTTTCATGGTGTAATTAACATTTTATTCAAAACGCTGTTGTTGAGTAATAAGTCATTATAAGACTGCATTAAACCGACTAGATTTTTAAATGAAGAGAAATTTTATTCCCAATGAGAAAGGTCTTACTAATAGAAAGCAATTGAGAACGACATGATAAATATCTCCAGGTAAGGCAGAGATACAACACAAAATGCTAAATACCAGCCAAGGAAATATCAAGATTATCAGAAATACAAAAATAAAAAAGCAATTCCTAAGGTAGGAAAAATTATAATAGAAGTGCATTTTAATTAAAATGCTCTGTCACGTGTAATATCTTGATTCCAGCATTCTCTACGTTAGGTCATCTTGACGATCATTTCTCTCCATACTAGGAATGTTCGTTTGTGTATCAAATTCTCATCTGTAGCAAAGAATAATAGAGAAAGGAAGGGAAAGAAGTGCCCTTTCTTGCTCTGACAAAATATTTTCCAAAATGAGACTTGAATCCCATGTGCCAATATTGTAATGGGATGACACGTAATGTTTCTGTAAATTTTCCAAAGGTTGAAGTATAAGAAATCTTTAGTCACAAGAGGGTTTCCTTGTGCTTATCCATTTTAGAATGTGTGCAAAACCAAAAGCTCAAAAAATGAAAATTAAGTAACAAATGAACAGTGTTGCATTGTGGAAAACATTATTACCCGTGAAAATGAAAATTTGTAATGAAAATCCAATATTACACTGAGTTTAATAAAGCCAGCAATCATCCAAACTTAACAATAAAGGAATCTCATAAAGTGATGAATTGACAATATACAGTAGTTGTGAGCTACTTACATGCAATAAAAACTTTCAGGAAGCTAAGATATTGGTATTCCTCAATGTTATTAATAATAATAGTAAAAGTGTTTAGCTTATGCTTAGCATAGATCCTCCTTCTAAAAAACATGAAGGACTTCACATATGCACAGTTTCATTTGTATGACAATTATTGTGTGCTTACTGAGTACACAATGATAGCAATATAAAGATACGTGTGATTTGGTCCTTGCCATGAAATCTTTGGCACAGAGAAAGCACTTGAAAAATGGTACCTATTTTTAGGCTTTCCTCATCTCCTTGACTGCAGCTAGCAGGATTTCCTATTCATTAGAATAATGAGGACAAATGAAATTATACCCTCATTGTATATAGCATGAATAATCCCTTGTGGAGACTAGATAATATCATCACATTATACTAATACGCTGCTTTTCCAAGTTACCCAGGAAGATAATCCTATATCTTCTCTAAATAGAAGGATCACAATAAATTTACCTTATTTAACAAGAGTCCTGAAGAATTCAATGATAAACAGACATTTTGCTCAATAAAAATTATAAATTAACCTGACCTTTTTACTCCATTCCTTCCTTGTCAGCAATCTCATCTGCTGCCATAGTTTCAACTGCAAACCACAGGCAGGTGATGCCCACTCCAGACCTCACCTCTGAGCTTCTCTAGGTTCTTAGGGCCCAGTCACATGCAGCTACATCTACCTCAATACCCCACAGCACCTCAAGCTTCATATGCTTCAAACAGAACTCATCACATGCCCCCTAAACCCTGTTTCTTCTCCTGCACACACTCTCATCTCATAGCATCACCATCTAATCTGTCATTCCAGCTAGAAACCTTGCCCTCACCTCTCACCTTGGACTCTATCTCTGCTTCAAGCCCTATACCCAACCAGTCAGCAAGTCCTAAAAGCTTTTTCTCCAAAATACTTCTTAGAAGCATTCCTTCTGCTGCATCCCTAGCACTATTTTCCTGGTTCAGGCCCTCACCACTTCTCACCTGAGCTACTCCAATAACTTCCTCACCAGTCTCTCTGCTTCCTCTCAAAATAGCATGCCGAGGGTCTCCATCTTGTTCTGTCTGTTATCCTGGGCACGTTTCTCTGCTGTAAAGTTCCAGCAATGCTCCCTCTCACCAGCCGGCCAGAGCCAGATCCCTTAGCACGGCCCACGCTCTTCATGATCTGGCCCTGTCCTATTTTATTAACTTTATCTCCTGTCACTGCCAGTGACACTGTCCTTCACAGAGTTTATTACTATTTGTTCACCTTGCTCATGCTCCTTTTATCTACCTGTACCCTCCTTGACTAATCAACCTGTGCTCAGCTTTCAGGCTCAGCTCTTCCAAAAAGCCTTTTCTGAAACCAGAGACTCACATAGATGCCTGAGCAAATGCATAGAATCATATTGTCATTTCAGACTCAAATGAACCAAAGATCTTATCTGTTAACAGGTTTTACTAACAATTTCAAAGATATAAGCAATCAGGAAGCTCAAATTAAATATAGAGAGGTCTGGGGCTTTGAGGGTGGTTCCCAAATCCTTTCTTCTTGCCACAGACACCTGTTCTAGGGCCCACAGTAAGCGAGGTATTTAGAAGTTACTTCCTCACAGTGGGATGTTTAGTTTATGAAACAGATCCGTTTTATACTCCAGCTTATGTGAGATTATTTCAGGGAACTTATTTACCACAGGCAACCTTTAAACAGAGACATCCTGTTAAGAGCATTCCACAAATAAGAATGTTCTAGCAAATATCATTAATCTATTTGCCAGGAGGTCCAGTTATTGTATTGACAAAGTTACCCAGGTCACCTGTCGTTTCTGCTTTCCCCCAGGAGTCCACATCGACACCCATCCCCAAGGTAGAAAAACTGAGAATAAAAACAACAGGCCAGCTGACTGAACTCTGTCCTCTCCACTGTCCCCATCTTATATTTTGACAAGAATACCTGAAATTTTGTCAGAGCTATTTTGATGTGGCTATATTCACAGAGGTGTTCACATTGGGAGAATGGATATTTTTACACAGTCTATTAAAACAAATTAAACCCTTGTTCCTCTTAAAAGCTCATTACCCTGTAAATGTGTATAGCAGACACCTATAGCGCATCCCACACTTCAACCCAATACACCTCAATGGTTATATTTCTGGATGGGATAAGGCTTAAAGAAGAGGGAAGAGTCAGGATTGAAATGGTCAGATATCTGTTGTATCCCCTAACAATTAAAAAAAAAAAGGTCACCAAAATAAATATCAAGGGGCCGGCCCGATGGCATAGCGGTTCAGTTTCTGCGCACCCCTTTGGCAGCCCAGGATTCACCAGTTCGGATCCCAGGAGCAGACCTACGCACCACTCATCAAGCCATGCTGTGGCAGGCATCCCACATATAAAATAGAGGAAGATGGGCACGGTTATTAGCTCAGGGCTAATCTTCCTCAAAAAAAACAAACATATAATAAATAAATATCAAAAGAGTAAGGTGGAATTGCTTTTTTGTTCAAACACAACATGTCCACATCACTGTCTTTAACAAACTTGTGTTGAAACTCTCTGATAATATATGTATTCATAATTAACCTGTAAGTTTCTGAATTTCAGATATTTCCAAAAATCCTAAACTTCTTCAGTGATATTTCCCTCTAAGCCCCTTCCCTGATTGAAGGAGAACTTTCCTCTATTAGCACAAATTCCCTGCTGCTCTCTCTAATAAAGGTGACTCATGTGTTCACATCTCAGAGCCCTCAAGTTCCAGAACTGGTGTGAGAGTCTTGCCTGCTCCATAGTGCTAGTCACATCCATTCTTGTAAGAAACACTTGTTCTTTTCAGTCGCAAGCTTCTCATTTATAACAACTTATGCCCCTCCAACTTATTATGGAAATCTACTGAAGCCTGGATACTTTCTCTCTTTTCATTTATAATAGATCCAAGTACTTAAACCTAGAATTATTCAAACTTTCTTCTTTTCTCAGTTTTAATAAAATACATTCTTCTTGAACTTTACGTCATCTAAATTAAAAATCTGTTGTCATAGAGTTGTTCTGAATTTCCTTTTATATTATTTGTAATTTCTGTAGGATTTGTTGTGATATCTCTTTTAAGTTCTCAATAGCAGTCATTTATAACTTCAATTTGTTTTTATTAGTCTTACTATGAGTTAGTCAATTTTATTAGTCTTTTAAAACCTAAATTTTGTCTTTGTTGGTTTTTGTCTATTGCAATTTTGTTCTCTTTTATTACATTTTTTCTGTATACGTGCTTTAAATTTAATTTGTTGTTCTTTTTCTAACTTCTTGGGACAAATATGTAGGTCACCGATTTTCATCTTTTCTTCTATTTAAGGAAATCAATTCCCTGCTAAGTGCAGTTTCAGCTGTCTGTCACAGGTTTCAATGTGTCATAATTTTTATGACGCTTTAGTTCTATATATTTTCTACTTGTCATTGCATTTTTCTTGGGCTCTTTAGGGGTAAACTGTCTAATTTAGAAACATTTGGGTATTCTTATTTAGCATTTTGTTTTTTATGACTAGCTTGTTTCAATTGTGGTCAACAAGCATATTCTGCAAGATTTTAATGGTTTAAAATCTATTGACTTGCTTTATGGCCCTAAATATGGTTGATTTAGTTAAATAATCCATAAGTACCTGAAGAAGTGTGCATTCTAATTGCTGGGTGTGGTGTTTTACATAACAATCATGTTGTTAATCAAGACATTGAGCTCTTTTATATCTGTTCCCATATTTAATCTGCTGCATTATCACTTTCTGAGACAAATTGAGTTTGTATATTTTTCCTTTTATTTTGATCAATTTGGGCTCTAGATAATTTTCTTTATATATTTATATACTTTGAGCTATGCAATTTGGTTTATTTTAATTAAGAATTGTTAAATCTTCCTGGTTGTTTTATCCTTTAATCATGATGAAATGTCAACCTTTCTCTCTATGCCTGTTGCCTTAATATTCACTTAATCTGATATTGGCATATCCACACCAGCTATCTTTCATTAGGTTTCCCTGAATATGCTTTTCTACCCTTTCATTTTTAACATTTTTGTTTCTTATATTTAAGGTATATCTCTAGGAAACAGTAAATAGTCAGATTTGGTTTTTCACTCAGTAACAGTTTTTGAATTTGTTTTTATATAAAGTAATTCATCATATAACTTGATTTAAATCTGCATTCTTACTATTCGTTTTCTATTTGCACCAATTCTTCCCCTGTTTAGTAGCTGTACTATTTAAAACATATGACCTCTTTGGTCAATGTGCTAGGGGAAGAATGACATGGAGAATTGTAAACCAACTCTTAAATTCTTCCACCTGGAAGTGACATGTCACTTCTGATTACATGTCACTGGGCAAAGACAGTCATGTGGCCATGCTGAAACTGAAGGAAGCCAGAACAAGAATGTTCTGTGTTCCCAGGAGGAGAAATGAACCAGATACATCAGGAACACTAGTAATATCTCACATGCTGTACATAAATTTTAAAAACTTCCGTATGTCAGAGAGCACCATAAACAGTATTCAAAGTCAAGTGACAACTGAGCAGAAACTATTTCAAACATGTATTGTAGAAAAAGATTGCTATCCAGAATATATAACAAAATCTCTCTTTTCATTTTTAATAGATTCAATTACTTAGATAGAGAATTATTCAGACGACCTTGTGTCAGTTTTGGTGAGTTGCATTTTTCTTTAACTTGCCCCATTTCATCTAAAATTAGAACTTTGTTGTCATAGATTTCAGACATTTGAGTACCCAAAACATTCATTTCCCCCATATCTTTACTCAAGCACTCCAGCAAAATGAGAAGTAAATCAAATAATCCCACAAAACAATATGAATTGACGAATTTAAAATTAAACAGTAATGTAGTCTTAATACATTGATATATATTTAATACATTATTCTCACCCTTGGTAGATGAATATTTAAGGAAACAGCATTTTCATATACTCCATGAGAGAGTATAAATATAAAGTTTGAAATGCATGTATCCTATTGCCCAGAAATTCTGCTCCTAGATATGAGAAAATGAGAGCACAAAAAGGAATATACTATGGAGTAAATCTAGACATATTGACCTGAAAATCTCTCTGAGACATATTGCCAAGTTAAAAAGAAGTTGCATATCAATATTTAGAGTGGTCTATTTATGTTAAAATTATGCACACAAATAAATCACAATCATAGGAGCTGTCTATGTACACAGATGTGTAATATAAGTATAGAAAATGGTCTCATAGGACCAACCACAGAATATGACCATTGGATGAGGGTTAAGAGGAATTTTTGCTTTATCAGCATTATTTGAATATTTCACAATGATAATTTAGTAGTTTTTGTATATGTATAACATGCTAAATAATACCAAATATTAATATATACTAAATAAGACACATTCTAAAGAATAACCAGATTGTTTTCATGTTTATAGATTTATACTCTATGTATTTTCAAGTGATTTTTCATGTTTCATCAAAGCACTATATGCACATAATAATAAATCAAGTGATAGAGAGGGCTCATGACAAAAAGCAATAGTCCTTTTCCCCATCCTTCCCCAGAGGTCACCATCCCAACACCATTCATCCAAGACAAACTCTTAACTCTTTCTGTTTCGAATCTTCTTATACTTAGGAAAAAACATTAAGGAATACATTTATACCTCCATTTGCCAGTTTTAATAATATTTTTGATAACTCCCTATAAAAGCAAGAACATTGCTCATTCTACTGACTCATACTACCTTTCCTTTTCATAAAGTTGTATAGTTATAATTATATAAACTTTTCTATCGATTACTTGAGTTGCTTTGAATAACATATTTAAATATTTCCCACTCCATCAATTTTTTACAATATCAGTCACCTTTCACTCTGTAAGGTGCGAACATTAGCACCCTTACCATTCTTTCCACTTTCCATGCAGCTCCCTCACATCTGCTCTCTGCACAACAGGACTTTCACACTTTCAAAGTGGAAAACACGGATATTTTGTTCCGCAACCACAAAAAAGTCTTCTCTGCTTAGTTTATAGGTTGATTCTAGAAGTTGAAAGACCAGTCAACAGAATTACGTTATTATGACTATATAAATATTAACTATTTGGTTCACTTAGCGTGTGAGGATTGCATTTCCTTTCTTACATTCCAATGTCATGAGCTTGGGATCCTTGAAAGACAAAGTTCCTAGTACAAATGTCAAATGAATTATTCTTTTGTTATCCTTTATCAGTGACTTATTATTGTGATGCAATTTAGTTTGCTTTGTACTTGGACCATAGCTTTGAATTTGCCATTTGCTTTTCCCCAGAGTTTTTGTGTGCTTTAATTTCTCCGTCCTCTCAATTATATTATTTATCCAGTGGAATACTCTCTCCTTTCTCCGTGGGGGCCTCCATCTTCATGCATCACTCTGTACTCTGGTACTGCTTTGCGCTACCATTGTGAAAATTCCTTCACTAACTCATCTAGGATGGATCCATTCTTTCCCAGATCTCATGGTCACCCTTGATTTACTTCTCAATTTTCTGGAGTACTTAATTTACTTTCTAAGCAAAGGCATGGAAGGAGTAAATATTTTGAGTACTCAAATGTGTGAAATTGTTTTTTTCTCTGGCACACTTGATTGATATCTAAGACTTATTTCGAAAGTAGCTTCCAAATAATTTCCCCTCAGACTTTTGAAGGCATTCCTCTATTATCTTCTAGCATTGAATTTTAGAGATAAAAAGTGTGCTTTCAAACCTAGGTGCCCATCAAGGGATGAATGGATAAAGAAGATTTAGTATATATACACAATGGAATATTACTCAGCCATAAGAAATTATGAAATCCAGACATTTGTGACAACATGGATTGTCCTTGAGGGTATTATGCTGAGTGAAATAAGTCAGAGGGAGAAAGTCCAATACCATATGATCTCACTCATAAGTAGAAGATAAAAACAACGACAAACACACACATAACGGAGATTGGATTGGTGGTTACCATAGGGGGAGGGGGGAAGGGGGAGGGCAAAAGAGGTGACTAGGCTCACATGTGAGGGGATGGACTATAATTGGTTTTTGGGTGGTGAACAGGACGTAATCCACACAGAATTCGAAATATATTATGATGTACATCTGAAAGCTATATAATGTTATAATCCAATGTTACCTCAATAAAAAAATAAATAAATATTAAAAGTTTGCTGTCAGTCTGATTCTCATTTCTTTGTATGTAACCTGAATGGTTTTTGCTTGCTTTTTCTTCCTAAGATTTTAGAAACTTCTCTTTATACTTGTTATTCTAGAAACCTTGAAGATATGTTTAGTCTGGGTTTATTCTCTTTTTCTTCATTCTTTAGACTCTCTCAGTGTGAAGATTTGGATCCTTCTTCAGCACTAAGAAATTCTTATTATTTTTAATTTCCTTGAGAAATGTGCTCTTATCCATGTTCTTTTTTCTCTCATTTTGGAATCCTTGTAGTCAGACGCTGCATCTCCTAATCATCAATGCCTCTGAGGAGAGACAATCTAGATGACCCTGGAGGCCTTTCTCTTTGCCTTGGTAGCCTAGCAGAGAACAGGCTCAGGATATCAGAGTTAGTTCAACAGAGAAACAGGATGACAACAGCCAGTGGGCTCCCAAGGACCCTCCTCCATAGCAAGATTACCCACATGACCGGGGAGTTTCTGCTGTTGCAAAGTCACACAGATGTTCCCTCGCTGTACCCATAAATACCCAGCACATTAAGGGACAGCCCCTCTTGGCTGCAGCATTGATCATCATCATGCAGACCACCCACACCTGGCCTACGTGTGGGACAATGAGAGGTAGGGAATGCATACACCCTACTATTTCTATCTTGGTAAAATCCCCCCGCTCAATAAATTCTGTTCACATCTGCACTGCGTAGTAGTCTAATATTTTTGTTTTTTATCTTGTTGCTCTACATTCCTTGGAGTTATCTGAATTTATTTGTTAATTTCTATGAACTCCTTCTTGTTCTTGAATTATTCATTTTCCATACGATTCTGGGTTTTTTACATTGATTGTAATATCTTCCTACATCTCTCTGGATATATTAATGAAAGAAATGTTTTAAGTTGGTATGTTGTATTTCAGCTCTCTTTAGTTTCTATATTATTTCTGTCTTCCTAGTACCAGCTTTGTTGTTCATTCGTCTTCATTTCTCTCTTTTGTGCTCTTGGTTCCCCTCATATGCCCGGGGATTCTTAAGAGCTGGCATGGATTTCCTCTGCTGATTTGTAAACAGGTCTGTTTCCACTTGAGCTCTTTCTCCTGAGAGAGGATTCTAATGGGAGCTCTGTGTAGGAACACAAACAGCTGGCTGTCAAGCTGCAGGTCTGACATAACTTTTTCTTAAGAATAAGCAGGTTGGCAGCAACATAAGAGAATGGTCCTGATAATAATACAACCAACATACAAACTCATGGCCTGACTGGCGGGCAAGGCATGGCCCAGAGGCACCAATGCACAAGAAGACCATACTGAGGAGTGAGCAGGGCTGAAGCCAGCGGCACAGCCATCCTGCCAGTACAGTCATTTCCCCGGGGGATGCTGCTCTGGGGGTGCTTTCTTTTCACTAAGACACCAAGCTCTGGACCTGCAGGGTTGCATCCACCCAGAGGGAGAGCCTGTTCTAATTTATTCAAAGACGTCCTATAGACTAGCTGTGGTCCTGTAGTCTTGCTGGAATCTTAGGAGAATAAATGACCGAGATGAGAATCAAAGCCTCAAATCCCAAAAGCGGCTAAAAGATAAAGCGGGTCTCTAATCAGATTAAATAAATTTACATCACCTATTTCTTCTCCTTACTTTGCATTTGAATATTTTTTCTTTCCCATGTAAAACGAGATATGAGAATTTTAAATGAGACTTTTACAAAACTGAGGAATCATAGCAAATCTCTTTTAGACCTCCTCAGTTTATAATAGCACATGAAAATTGAAGTCTATTCTTCAATCTCTTCTCCAGAGCTAAAATGATGAGGCTTTTAGAGTATTTTTCCATAAAATTGTCAATTCTAAATCTTCATTTTTTTTAAACAAAGACCATTTGAGCCAAAGCACACATTTTTTTCTTGAAAGCTACAAACAGAAATCTAAAAAGTAACTGGGAAGCCTAATTAGCCACTATGTTTTCCTCTTCCTAACAATCTTAAAAACCTATTTGCTGAGCATGCATTAATAATCCACAAGTAATGAATTAATCCTCGTATCAGTGGGATATCCACAAAACCTCCTTTATATAACTCCAAAAGTATTAATTTGCCCCTGCATGGTAAGGCAGAGAGCTCTCTCCTTCATTGCTCAGCACTCTCTTCGCCTGACCTATGGGCCTCCATAAACGATGGCAGGGGCCTGGGAGGGAAGAGACTGCGCGCAGCCTGGGCCAGCTCGTTGCACAGACACCTCCTAACCCAGAGGCTGGGACTCAAGGGCTTGTCTCCACAGCCCGCAAAGAGCAGTCCTGAGCTTAACAAAAAGATAAATTCATAACTTTGCAAACCTGGAGAATGGTGTAAATGCACCTACCATCTAATATGCATGCTTTCTGTTAGTCAGGAATAATTATACAGAAATGGCCTCTTTTTAAAAAAATAATGTGATTTCTCTGTAATGATTTAGACATAACTTGAGATTTTAAAAAAATTAATCAGTAATTGATAAGCGTAAAAGGATTATGTTCAGTTATTTCTCATGAAAGGCAAAGTACTGAAAACAGATGTGATAAAGGAATACTCTCTTGAAAAGCAATCTGGGGCCGCACATCCTCACAGCCGCCCACGCACACACGCTGAGAGATCTTGATTAGCATCCCATAATGCCAGAGATGGACGCTCAGCCAACGTCCTGACACAAGAGATGTTCTGTGTGTTTCAGAAGATGTGTCTCAGGCTTATGGTGGAAGAGAACGTCATTAAGGCATGGGGGAAATGTAAAAGGGTCATCTGCAAGTGTGTGGGCGAGTGACTGGAAAATAACAGCCAATTTGACAAAGAGAAGAGGAAAAACAGGTAATTGCTGGGCTAAGAATACAAGACAAAAACGTAAAATGTTAGAAGCATTTTAAAAATGTGGAAAATAAACAAGGTACAAGCATTAAGAAAAAGCAATCACTTTGAAAAGCCTCTAAATAAATAAAAACCAAAAAGAAACCCAAAATAAGATTTTTGTTTTGTAAAAATATAGGTCTCTACCTATTTATAATCTGATTTCCTACACAGAATTAAGTGCTACATAAAACAGTAGACTAGGTTTCCTATTCATATATAGTCCTTTTGAAAACATGAAAGACTAACCCTAAGAGACTGTTCTCATTTTTTTTGGACCCATAATTGACGGATGTAAAAATCTTGCACTGTCCTCAATATGCTTTGAAATGTCAGATAGAATTAGCGTTGCTTTCTAATCCACATAAGTATTAATAATAATAGAAGATAAAATTCTCATTCGGACCTTTGAAGACTTTTGGCTTTTAGTACAAGTCACATCATATCCGGGGTTCCCTGAGCCCACTACGTTTTCTGTCTCAGATAACGTGGAAGATGGAGCACCATTCTCCCACCTGAAAGTTTATTTTGTGGCTTTGTGTCCATTATATATATATATGAATATCCAAAATAACCCGAATCATCTCCCTATCTTAAGGTTCATAACCTTAATTGCATTTAAAAAGCCCCTTTGCCATGTGACACAGCCTACTCGCAGGTCTAGGCATTACGGTGTGCACATCTTTGGGAGGCCACGCTACCTACCACACACACAGGTACTGGAGCAAGTGGATAAGTGATAAAAAAAAAAATTGTCCATTAGTTTTCTAGGGCTGCCATAACACAGCACCACAAACTGGGGATCTTAAGCTATAGAAATTTATGGTCTCACAGTTCTGAAGGTGAGAAGTCCAAAATTAAGGTCTTGGCATGGCTGGCTCCTTCTGAGGGAGGTGAAAGAAGGATGTGTTCCAGGATCCCTCCTGGGCTTCTTCATGCTCCCCGAGGGCTGTCTTCATGCTCACATGGCATGCTCCCTGGATGCTTGTCTGTGTCCATGTTTCCCCTCTTATGAAGACACCAGTCATACTGGATTAAGGGCCCACCCTACTCCATTGTGACCTCATCTCAGCCAATTACATTTGCGACTACCCTACTTCCAAATCAGATCACATTAGGAGGTACTGGGAGGGTAGAACTTCCACATGTGAATTTTGAGGGGGACACAATTCAACTCATAACAAATTGATAAATGCTATTTCTTTGAAATTTTAAAAATTAAGTAAAAAATATTTTCATAATGTAATTCTTCTCAGATACATATTCTTAGCATTCTGGGTCATGAGAAAGAACCATAAATAAAGACTATAGAAGATAGAGGATGTTTTTAATATAACCATCTATAGGAACCTTCTCTTTTTCCTCCTGAAGGAAAACTGCTCTGGTACAATAAAAAAAGTCAAATTTCACAGTTAATTATTCCTGGAATATTAGAACTCTGGCCTCAAATTTTTCCAAAAGAAATATCTATTTCCTTAATATCAGGAAACCTTAACATGATGTGTATGTTCCAAAATTAAATTATTCCTGCGCAAAGAAATGCATTGCGTGTCCTTGCTAGCCAGCTCTGGAGCTTGTAGGATGCTTCAGTTTTATAGATGTCACTCTGGTTAGCTCCGTGCACACCATGGAGTCAGATGTCCTGCAAGCACAATCCCAGTACAAGTCCTCAAGTGGTGACAAATCATTGAACCACTCCACAGCCTGAGAAACTGATGACTGCTCCAAGTTGCTGCTCCTTTGGCTTTCGGGTAAATCCTACACTCAGAGATCAGTGTATTGTATGTGGAGCAAGAGCAGAAGCACTATGAATAAGAAATATGGGGCCAGCCCCGTGGTGTAGTGGTTGAGTTCAGCACACGCCACTTTGGCAGCTCAGGTTCACAGGTTCGGGTCCCAGTCACGGACCCACACCACTCATCGGCCATGCTGTGGCAGTGACCCATATACAAAGTAGAGGAAGATTAGCACAGATGTTGGCTCAGGGATAATCTTCCTCAAGCAAAAAAAGAGGAAGATTGGCAATAGATGTTAGCTCGGGATGAATCTTCCTCAGCCAAAAAAAGAAAAAGAAATATGAGACATTTTCCCTCCTGTAATGAACAGATATGGTACATTATGTGAGCCATTATATACGGTGCACCTGGCACAGTGCAAGGTTACAATTTTTGCATAAAATTAGAATTCATCAGCAGTGACATAGCCCCCAAAACTTAAAATAAAATGCTGCTCGTGTCATTATTCATTCACTCTACAAACCTTTACTGAGCACTAGCGAGTTCAAAGAACCACAATAGGAGGAGTTGGAAATCTCATATGAGTGATGAGACCTGATCTTAAAGGTAGAATTGTTCAGCCCCATGGGATTGCAAGCAAATCTGGCAAAGGAATCACTCTCTTCTCTGCAGCTCCATTTTAAATTAAAAGGACCGATTCAGAAAAACAATAACCCTTTTTGTCAACAGCTTGCCTCTTTTTATACTTCCACTGAACAAAATGTTCAAGGGCAAAATCTGTTGCGGAGATAATAAGAGCGGAGAACTCTGCAGCAGCAGGTGTTAAATGAACGGAAGCATGACAGGGTTACCTATGGCTTCCAATTTTCCAGGGAGGGTTTTTCTGCCTGGTTAGGCAAGCAAGTAAAAGCAAAGGATAGAAGGACACATTTTGCCAAGTTTAAGACTCTCAGAATATATTTCTTCAAGATTTTCAAGAGAGTTCAAAGCTTTTGGATTCTGAGGGATTTTTTTCTACTGAGAAACTGGAACATTTCTTAGAAAATGGACGCCGGAAACAAAAAAGATATGTGGATAGATGTTTTCCATAAAATATTTTAAACATCGATGTGTTTAATCAGACATTTAATCCATTCAATCTTAAAATGGCAAGACTATTGTGTGTTTAAGGAGGCCATTAGATTGATGTGGCTTTAACGCCATGGCAGCCTACATAAGGACACAAAATCTAAGCCTGTAAATGCCTCAAGGTTACGAAATCAAAATGCTAAGGACAACCCATCACAAACAGCCAACTTGGCTTTAAACTAGCCAACCAGTAACTTCCTTTCTTTCCTTCTGCACTTTCTTCATATGAGTCTTTCTCTTGGCTCCTGTCCCTTTTGGCACTGCCCTATTCGAATCCATTTTTGCTCAAATAAACTCTTAAAAATTTTAGTATGCTTCAGCTTATCTTTTAACATGGGTTAGCTTTTTACTACCACCCTAACAAATTACCACAAATTTAGTGGCATAAACTACACCTGGTTTTGGCTCACAGTTTCTGTTCATCAGAAGTCAAAGGACAGCATTGGCTCAGTTCGGTCCTCTGCTGGAGTCACAAGGCCCCCAAAATCAAGGTGTGGGCAGGACTAAGTTTCTCTCTGGAGGCTCTGGGGAAAATCCCACTTCCAAGCTCATTCAGATTGTTGGCAGAATTCAGTTTCTAGCAGCTCTAGGGCCGAGTTCCTCGTTTTATGGCTGGCTGTCAGCCGGGAGTCTCTCTCCGCTCCAGAAGGCCCACATTCCTCATCATGCTGCCGCTTCCGTCTTCAAACCAGCATACAGAGGGTCCAATCCTTCCTGTACTTCAGATTTTTCTTCCATACTTCTACTGCCTTCTCCTGCCACATCTGTCTTTTGATTCCGGGTAGAGAAAATTCTGTGCTTGTAAGGGCTCAGGTAATTAGATTGGGCCCACCCAAATAATCTGAGAAAACTTCTCCATTTTAAGGTCCATAAACTTAATTGTATTATCAAAGTCCCTTGTGCCATGTAATGTAGCATATTCACGTGGACCTTAGGTTGTGGACATCTTGACAGGCCATCTGCCTACAACAAATACAGTTATTAGGGCAAGTTGATAAGTGATATTTCTTTCAAACTTCAAAAATTAGACATGAAAATATTTTCATAATGTAATATTTTTCAGATCCATATCCTCAAGCATTCTGGGTCATGAGCAAAAAAGACATACGTAAAGCCAACAATCTTGCTTTGGGATCATGTTCACTAAACTCAAAAAATTACCCATGAATTGCCTCTATATGAGTTATTACAGTCCAACGAAGGGTGTAAAATGTATCATTAGCCTTATTCTTGAATCTGATAGTGGTTGAGTCACCCATCACTCATCAATGACTTCCATGTCTTGGCTATGTGAAAGATCAGTTCATATTGATTAATGTGAAAATGAACTCACGTCACTTTTCTTGGTAATCTAAGATAGAAAATATTAAAAGCAGTGCAAATAGCTTCTGTTAATTAAAGGTTATCCGTGGGAAAAAGTGACTGGTAGCAATGTTGTGATCCGGTTTCACTCTGCAGACTGGGCATTCATTAAAGACGAATGAAAGGAGATTCTCTGTTTTGATATTCATTTCCCACCTCTGGGCTTAGCATGTGATGCTGTTATGGAAGGCTCTATTTCCAGACCTTTGAAACTCCAGGAATGATATAATCAAGTAAGATGTGACAATGCGTGGCATTGGTAATAAATTACCAGCACCCCATGGGTTACAAACCTGTGTTCAGGGGTGTTGCTTGAGGCCATAAAAATAGGCTTAAGTATATTTGCATATTGTCAGGAAATTCATTAACCTTTTTGTTTTCAGATACAATTGAGTGAAGTATTCCTGCACATTAGAAACCATGGGAACATACATAAATTGGATCACCTGGATGTTTAGGCTTCTAGTTTCTTGTCGTACTGAAGAATAAGCAGGGCCACAGGATTTCCAATACCCACCTCTCTCCACTTGACGCAGAAGGCATTTTCATCCATAATTAAATTTGTGCTCTTTCTTGCTAAGAGAATTGAAATATCCTACAGTGTTTTATAAGAAGTTTTGACATTATCTTTCCATTTAGAGCCATGTTACAACAGCTCAGAATTTTCCCTCTAAAAGGGCATGAAAAACACATCACACACTAATTGAGGCCCTGCCTAATCAGGCAAAAATCAGATTTCTTTCAGCCAAACTGCAGCTTATGGTAACTCCAGATGTGTCAGTGAACTAAGTCAAATCACCTCCAAAAATAATATGGTAAGGAAATATATTTTATGCTACTATAAATATTTCTCATTATGAAAGTTGCCTCTTTCTGCCCTTCTCCTCCTCTGCTGTCTCTTCCTCCTCTTTTTCTTGTTCCTCCTTCCTCTCCTCTCCTTCTCCTCCTTGTTCATTATAATAGTCTGAGCTCTCAGATCAACAAGATCCAAGGGTTATCTGATTTTATGTATTAAGAAACTTAAAATAAAGAACGCTTCCATATGGGGGAGAAATGAAATGCCCAGTAAGTTCCACTAGTCATGAAACAAAACCCAGTGTCAAGCACCTCTACTAAAAAGATGATGCAGAAATTTGCAGTTGAGGTATTTCTGCTTACTATTAGGAATGAATGAATTTATATTACTTGTTCATTTCATTCTTTTAATCTTTCAACAAACACTCTACCAAGTGGCTACTACACGCCAAGCATTGTAGTCGGTGGCCGGGGATAAAATGGTTGCAAATCTGATGCAGCCATTGTCCTTGTGAATGAATCTTACAGTTTATTAGGAAAAAAAGTTAATAATCAAACAATCACACTGAGAGATAAGTGCAAATTAGTATAAGTACTATTAGGAAAAGAGCATATATCAGGGGCCAGAGAGGCTATTCTAAGGATGTGACCTTTTGGTCCTGAGATCTGAATGAGCGGAGTTTATCAGGCAAGGCAGAGTGGAGGCCAGCAAGAGAGCATTTCAAGCAGACCCTGAGGTGAGAGGTGTGTTTATGTGTGTGTTGCTTTGAGGAGAAAAGAGAGAGAGATTATTAAACTTTAGAAAGAGGAGACCATCAAATTTCAGTTTGTTTCAGGAACAGTTCTTCAAAGATGGGACCCAGAAGAGGGAAGAACTAATCTTGTGATTTGAGAGCCTTTGCTTGGGCAATTTAGGTTTATCAACACATGTGGGCACTAAGTTCATGCAGGGACTGCCAGGAAAAGAAAGAAGGAATGGTTGTGGGAACTAAAGTCACGTGAGGACCAGAGTAGAAGATTTCAGGCATTCAAGGTTTCTCACAGTCTCTCTTTTTGGTCCACAGGGATTCTGAGTCACATCATGTGACCATATCTTGTTGTTTTTTTATTCCAGTATTCCTGATCTACACATCTGGTCAATAGCAGTCTTAGCCTCTTTGTTGATGATGCCATCACGGCTTCTTGTGACTTTTTTTCTTTGTAGTTGAATTTCAATCATTTGTTGAGTGAGTCACTGCATAAAAGCATTTCAGTCTCTGGAAGAAACAAAAGCAAAGACTATGGAGAGAAGTATTAACTTAAGAATTACCAGAAAGCCTTGAACAATGCCTCTTAACCAAGATGCACTCTGAACTGGGATCACCTGGGAGAGATCTCATCCCTACCTCAGGTCTATAGAAGCAGAGGTTTGATATTAATAGATCTGTGTAATAGCGATTTACCCAACATGACCTGAATAGGGGAAGGAATTTAAAGAATCTCATTTTTACGATCAAAATCCTTAAACCAACATAGCAGGAAAATGATTGTCAGGAGAAGAAAAAAGAGAAAGAGACAAAGAAGAGGATGGTGATCTGATTCATTGCGCCCAGCAGTAATGGGTTTTGATCTGAAGGACTGGAAAAAGACAACTACTTCATCACGCCATCTGCTACTGGAGACCCAAAGACAGTCTCAGTGCTTGATCTTACATTGGCATGGATGTCTGGGCAGTAAGTGTATGCTGCTTTTTTAACTAAGAGACCTGAATCCAAGGGGCAGTTCCCAGGAGTCTCTCTGCAGTGTTTGTGGTTCAGCATCCCCTCCACTAAGGTTCAAGAGCAGTCTTACATTGATCTCATTTTCAGTAAAGTAGGTCTCCAGGCTGAAGGACACGCAGTACTTCCTTATAATTTATCTTTGAGTAAAGCCACACGGGCTTAATGAAAATAAGCTTGGCCGCAAGGTTCTATAACACTTGGCTATATTGGTCTCTAAACAAGCAGAGTCATATATGGGGATGATATCCCCAAATACATGGGCATCCAGGGGCCAGTCCACATGGGACAATCTATTAGTTCCTGTTACAACGGGCCTAATAGCCAGGGGAGCTAAGAGTAAAACCTTTGACCACAGCAACTGAAGTTGCTTAGAGATTTTTGCAAGTTTCCATTTTAATGGGCCATTCATTGCTCCTGATTTCTCCGAGGACTGGTGATCCTAGGACAAATGAGGCTTCTAGGTGACAGGCAAAGCCTTACAGAATCCCTTGATCACTGCTCTGGCTACATGGGGACCCCTAAAAGAAGATAAATAGGTGAGTATTACTCAGGTGGGAAACAGTCTAAAAGTTGCTTTGCTACTGTCAGACAGTTACTTTATGGAAAGAAAGCTATTCCAGCCAACCAGAAAATAGACAATATTCCGTGATTAAGAACATATTCACAATTCACAGCAAGCAACTGAATGAAATCCATTTGCAGATGTTCTAAACGGCCCAAAATTTTGGCTTACGTCTTTGTCCCAACTTTACAGTTTTTAAAGGGTTTGAGCCCCGACAGCTAGAACAAAGACATGCTCTGCAATCTCATTGAGGCCTCCCTGTTAATACTTATTTAGGATGTTTTTACATTTTCTTTTCCACGGATGGTTATAGCTCGTTTTTTTGAGAGACTTTATTTTAATCTCTCAACACAGACCAAATAACCATCTTAGTGCCACCAGATACCATTTGGTGAAGCAAACAACCTGATCTTTTCCAATGTGTTATTACAGAATCAGGTGCTTGATTCTGGAATTGACTCAAGACCTGATGCCATTAGCCAGGAATTCATTTTGGCTTTGGATTTTTGACTTGTTGGGCAGTCTGGATATGTTAATATAGCTTGTTTAGTATATTAATCTGCTAAAAGATGAACCTTTGCTTCTTGAAACTGCTTTTACGTAGTTTCCTTGTTTAACTGGAGTACACAAGTTGCAATTAAGAAGCAGTGTTTCTTCCAAAGCATGTCAAAATCTTGAACCATTCCAAAAGCATTTCTGTATAGACATTTGCTCCCTTATCTCTAGCTGACTGGCAAGACTTAGTAAGGGCCATAATTTTGGAAACTTGTGCAGATTTTGTGTCTTAGAGAGGGTTGGATTTGAACAAGTCTTAGTGGGTTCTGATTGCATATCCAGCTTGATAGCTTCCTTGTTCAGTTCTAAAACAGGACTCATCCACAAATAACTCACAATCTGGGTTGTCTAAAGGGGTTTCAAGGAGGTCAGATGAAAGCAAGGAAAACTCCCAGATAAGTTCATAGCAGTCATGAGTTTCTCTCGCCTCTGGGAGAGAAAGAAGAGTGGTAGGTTTTAAGGTATTTCAGGATGGATAGAAATACGTGCAGGTAGGAACTAAAGGCTTTCAAAGGAAGTCAGTCTAGACACAGAAAAATGTCCTATGTTTTCAGTCAAAAAGAAGGTCTGAATGGTATGAGGGAGCATGGGGTTAAGTGGAGATCCTAAAACTAAGTCAGCAGGGGCCTCTGTTGACCTTGAGCACCTGCCACTGTGTGCAAACAAGGAGGGCAGACTTTTGTCATGAAATCAATGTGAAGATATAATAAGCAATGGGCCTCTGATGTCCATTTTCTTGTTAAGTTAGAATCCGCAAAACTTGTCTCAATGTACAAATAGAAAGAAAGATTTATGATCACTGGACAGTCTTTCAAGTTGTAAAAACCATTCTCTAGTGAGTCTGTGTAATGCAAAGGCTCAGGAATGTCAGCTTTCATTGGCTTATAGGAAGAAGCAGCTGGTCCAGAAAAGTTAGGAATCCAACGTCTACAATATCCTATGGGACCAAGAAATCCTCTAAGTTGTCTTTTGGTAATTGGTCAGGAAATTCATGAAGAGGTTCAAGTCTTTAGGGGGAAAGAGACAATTTTTGTTTGATGTCATGGCCAAGAAAATGCACTTGAGTCTGGTGAAATTGGAGTTTATCCTTAGAGACTGTGTGTCCCTGTACACTAAACACGTCAGCAAGTGGAAGAAATCAATTCTGCAACACTGTATATCCGGATTACAAGTAGAAGATCACCTATATATTGTATAAAAGTGGAGTGTGAGAAATTGGATGCCCCTAATGATTCAGGTATAGTTGAATATTTGCAAGAAGTAAGAGGAAGCTTCTTCAAACCCTTAGGCACAAATGCCCAGGAGTATTGTTGATTTTCCCAAGTGAATACAAATAGATACAGTGAGTCTGGGAGGAAGAAGGTACATAGCAAAGAATGCTGAGCATAGATCTGTCACTGTAAAGTAAGCAGCGGTCTCAGAGAGTGAGGTTAGGATGTCAGAGACAACAGAGAAGCAGGGAATTAAAATCTCACTGATGGCACTTAAATCTTGTACCAAGTGGTAGCCATCCCAATTTGTCTTTGCAGTGGACATTTCAATAATAATAATAAGCCCTTTCTGGAGGCACATGGATATAATGGGCCATAGTCCTTCAATAGGTTCCTTTTTCAGTGGGTATCGGGCAGTTTCAGCAAGAAATACCTAGATGTATATTGAGATATTTACAGGTTCAGCCTCTTTTGTGTGTCCCACATCTGAACCTTCTTTGGCCAAGAGGCTATCAAGCACAGTCAAAGTCTGAGATGTCCATATAAGAGACATCAGGGAGTCGTGATCAAGCCGTGCCATTATCAGGTTGTAAGCCAGAGATTCTTCTGCTTTTAGGAGTTCCAGAAATATTCCATCTGGTCCACATTTAGTAATACTACCCCATTTGCAAAGTAAGTCTCATCACAACAGATTCACCACCTGGCTTCTATTACTCCAGAGCCCCATCATCCCATGGATGATCCTGATCCATTTCTATGGCCACTGATCCTCCTGCCAGCCCCAGCCTACAGAGGAGCACTGCCACTGGACTTCTTGGTGGTGCTGGTGCTGGTTCCCTCCTGCTAGTGAGTCATTGATGCCTTTGTGAGTAGTGTGCGCTTCCGGCCCTCTCAGGGCTCTTCTGGTCTTACCTGAAATATCCATTACTTCTTTCTACCTCCCCCTCCCTCTGTTTATTCCCTCCTCCGCCACCTGCCAGAGTAACTCAGGCATTTCCTTTTCATTGGGGACTGGCCATCAATTTTTTCCAGGATTCTTAGAGTCACTCTAGCCATAAGTTTATCCCATTACCTGGGTTCCTTGCCATAATGTTAAATTCCAAGGCTTGAGAAAGTGCCTCTAAGTCAATGAATTCTTGCTCATCCAACATAATGTTCCAAGCCCCCTGATCAAACAATCTCAAAATCCAACCCCAGGGATGCTCCCTGACTTCTTCCAGCACACACTAGCTAAGCTAATTCATACTGCAGCTTTGGTGTAGAGTTCCATCCTCCCTTATCAGGCCCAGCATCTCTCCAGCTAGGTCATGCTGAGATTTACCTTAGTTATTGGCCTGGCACTGATTTATAATATAGCATATTAATAGAAAATGTGAGCTGTAGTAAGACCACTAGATCAGGAAATGACTGTGATTGAAAGGATAGTTTATTACTCACAATTCCCAAGAGAGGGGGAATGTCACGCCATGGGGTGGGGAGCACACAGAGAAGCCCTGCGGTCAGTAATGAGGCAGAAGGAGAGGGAGGAACTGTGGGAAAGAGCCTTTATTGTGGTTTTTGCAGAGAGGACTAGGCAAAGCAGGGTAAGCAGGCTTAGGAGAGGCTGATTTGAATACTTTCAGCAGGCTCTGGGGCATAGGGACTGTCCCTAGTTGTCTGGTATCTGGCCCTGGAGTGATTAGGGCAGGTAGAAAGTGCCCTGAGTGTGAGAGCCCAATAGAGGAGTATAGACTCTGGATTGGCTGGTTTATATTAGAAAAGGACTTCTCCCAAGGGTGGGGAGGGAGATGAGGGAGGCAGGAGGTCAAGGCAAGGTGACTCAGGTGTATTATGAGGTTGTCCAGGACAAGGCGTATCCAGCATATGCACGTAGGGCAGATATTGGATTAGCATCAAGTTTACAGAGGTTAAAAGCATGGTTAATACAGGTGCCCATGAGAGGAGGCAGGGAGAGCTCCTGAGGTAGACACCTGTTTCCTTGCAGGGGAGAGGCTTCTGCAGCGTCTTCCAGCAGGTCTTAATATGGAGGGATGGGCCCTCTGCAAGCTCTTGTTCAGGGAGGTTTATGACATCTCCAGAGCCAAAATCTTCAGAGGCATCCATTCAGATCTCCCCACCCCATATTTCCGGGTCCTGCATTTTCCTAATCATGCACCTGAGCCTAATATTACAGACCTCCATTGGCTGAGCATTCAAACATCTCCAAAGCTCTGAGACCCTAATGATAAAATCTTTAGTCTCCTGCTCTTCCACTGCAGGAGAAATGGCTTCTTTGTAAGCCACCATAGAGGCTCTTTGGCTCTCACAAATTAACAAGTCTTTATCTTCTAGTTAATGATCCTTGATTCATTATTATCCCTCCACAAGGCATTTCTATATACATTAGTCTGAAGCAGCTGATTCCACTGCTTTCGTAAGCTTTGTCACTCCCCCCCTCATGTCTTTCAAATGCCTGAGTCAAGGCACTGCAAGGGACCACTGCAACTGGGCTGCCACCTAGTTCCAGGGACAACCCAAGCTCCATCCACCACTCAGGATTCTGTGTTCCTCACCTGCTGTGTGGTGAGTGAGCCAATTCCAAATCCCCATCTTTTTGCCAAGTTTTTGGACCATTTGGGGACCATTTGCATTACTCTGGGTCTGCCAAGAAGCAGACATCAAGATGGGATTAGACATACAAGAAATTTATTGAGGAAGGAGGCAGGCAAAGGGAAGAAGATAATTCAGATCACAACACAAGTCTGATACCTGCAGAAGGAGAGACGGAAGGAAGTAGCATTGAATAGAATGAGTATTGGACTGCAGAGCAATTCAAGAAATGTTCAGCCAAGTTGATGGGGCGTCCTCAAGTCAATGTCACCCTTAGAATGAGTCCTGCATCTCACCAGAGTGAGCCTGTCTTAGTATTTCTGCCATACTTAGTCAGTGGCCTGGAGCATCCAGTAGGAAGCATGGCCTTAACATGAACACTATGGAGGAATCAGAAGGCATCAGCTGGGGCCATTCTTAAGTGAGTCATCAAATGCATGCTAACAAATGTAGAAATATAGCATTCAATTTAATTAGCTTATCCAAATTCAAATTAACCTGTACAAAATAGGAATGTAAAATTATCCTTGAATATATTACATGATAATACATTTAAACGTAAGTATATTTATTATTCATTTTTTAAAACATCATCTTTGAGAATTACTATCACAACTGCCTGTGTAGTTGAATAGATGGGCATATCAGAAAAGTTTCCCTCTATATACTTTGCTCTGTGTCTTCTCTCTGCACATCATATCATTGCTTATGTTTCTACCTCAGAAATCCTCAGGAATAGTAGGCATTTTACAAATCCATGAGCTCCAATGCTATGAAGTTTCACCCATTCGTTTACTCATTCTTCCATGTTTTCATTTATTCAATGCCACTATCAATCATCTTCTATGTACCAGACCCTACCAAGCTCTGAGAGCCCATAAAGCTGATGGCATGTAATTATTGAAGACACGGAATAAGCAACAACATCTCAGAATCTTTTCCTCTTTTCCCCATTTACAGTTTACCACGGATAGCACTACATCCTTTACAAATTATGTAAGCTATCCTATCCTAAGCAGCACATCAGACTCAATCAGAAGCAAAGAATTTCCAATTGTTTTTCCCACAAAGAACACAAATATATGTTTTGCATTCAAACACCCAGCTACATGAGTGGAAACCTTCTATATTTTTCTCAGGAAAGATTTTCTAAACCACTTTCTGAGTCAACTTTGTATGCAGTCACAGCATATTGCAAATCAAGGAGAGGTTTCATATCAGAATAACCTTAGGGCAAGTAAAAAAGCAAAAAGTATTTCTCAAATTATTCAATGGATATTCAAAGAAACTGGCTACAATTAAACCTCACCTCCAAGAGTGCCATGCTGAAAACCACAGAATATAGATACCATATAGTATAGCAGACTGGCAGGCTAGCTGATGTTTTGACAGTAATTGAAAGGAACATTGTATTTGCTGGAGTTGAAATTTCTGAGACTGTCAGCGCACTTACTGAAAATTCATTTGAGACTTCCCTTCTGATGTCTGTTTAACCTGAGTTTCAAACCCCCAGGAAAACCATGATCTCTTCATCTATATCTTACACAGCAGGAGGCAAGACACTTAATAAACTGAACAAGACTTTAGAAAGATGGAAGTCTTAAATCTGAATTCAACCCATGGCTTACTTACTACAGACACTTTTTCCTGGAGAAACCTCAGGCTGTTACAAATGAGAAGAAGAGGTGGGAGCCTACCCTATCACATACAAATGTTTCCTCTCTGTTTGAGGGCTGTGGCTGATGGATTGGTTTCTCCTGAGGCAGACCATGAGCAGTGTCTCTCTGTAAAAGCAGTTGGATGCAAATTTGTGACAGGTCAGAATGATGACAACAACAACAAAGGACAGAAGAGCACCAATTAGCAGAAGAGCCAATTAATACAAAATAAATGAATGATTTCAGAGATTTTTAATTTTGTAACAATTAGCTAAAATTTTCACAAGAGGTATTTTTTAATTTAAGGGTCACCAAACAAATCCATGAGACAAGGTTTTCTCTAACTCATGATCATTAGTCTCATGACCCCTAAAACTTCTGTTTACACAAGTGAGTTGGTTCACGTATTCATTCATTCATTCACACATTGTATTCTTTGGATGTATAACTCATGGATGCTATTCTTGAATGACTGCCACTTTTTAATGCTGAAAAGTCAATGGGATTTGCAGCTGTCCTTCATATATGGGGATATATGGGAATATAGGCAGAGGCTCAAATAAGTCTTTAAAACGATGGGACTAAAACCAGCCTATGTTTCTTCCCACAGCTCTAGTGACAAAATAAATCTATACAATAATTTCAGGTCAGACATTTTGGCTTTACAAAATAATAATAGATTGGAAACACTTGCCAAAATTTTATTGAGCCAGTGATCTACAAATAACCCATACAATTTGGCATCTGTAAACAATATGTGAACATGAACATTTAATGCCCAAACTCTGCTATATGAAGACTCTAAAACTATACTACATTTCATATTGTCAAGGTCAAAAGAATAAATCAAATCCAAATAAAATTGTTTCTATAATCCATATGCACCAAGAAACTCTAAAAATCCCTGGGGTAAAAAGGACTCTTTCTAGTCTGGCTTTGTATTTCCTCTCTGTTCCCAACTGTTCAGAAACATACCCAAGTGATTCAACAGCATCACAGGCTACTCACCTCCACATTTCTAGCTTTCAAATAGTTTATATGGTGAAATCACAAAGGCACTGATTGTCATTCTCAAAAGACAGAATCACTCTGCTATCACATCAAAAGCATTTGAATAGTTCCTCTAGTTATGGAGAAGGTTAGAGCTAAAATGTTGAAACTGTTGCATTATTATTTTGAAATGAAATAGCAAACCACATCAGACAGCTCAATTGACACGGAATTGTGCATGCCCGGAAAACTAAAGACAAATGCTTAGACTACGCTCAGTATCTCTTATACTTGATTTATGTTTATTTTCCATGCGCAAGTCCCCATATGCTCTAGTTTTCCATTAAGAAACAATAGGGGAGTCCTTCTGAAGCTAATTTAACACCTGTGAATTCCCATAGGCTATAACCAGAGATAGTAATCTGTTTGATTAAGTGACTGCGTTAAATTTCAAAGGTACTAAGTTCAACATCTGCACAGGGACTCTATTTTCATGAGAAGCCCATTTTTAATTTTAGTGATTGTATGCAATGGGACAGAATTTCAGTGGCTAACAGATGTACATTTTTAGTTTCCTGATAATGGAAGTATGAAAATTTCCTCAACTTTGACATCAATGCAACTTTTTGAAATTCATACACCACCAAAAGTGTAGAATAACCAAGGAATACTTAGGTTAAAAATAAAAGGATCTTGTATCACTAGGTTTCCTCACGTGTCCTTCACCCATGAGCACGTCGGACACATGGATTATACATAAAACACAGCATACTCCC